>NW_024419932.1:276862-311497 GCF_014898765.1 Herpailurus yagouaroundi | reverse complement strand
AATGGACCCATAATTTTATGGCCAACTAATCTTCAACAAAAGAAGAGTATCCAATTGAAAAAAAGCTAGTCTTTTTAGCAAATGGTACTGGAAAAACTTGGACAGCAACATGCAGAAGAATGAAACTGGACCACTTCCTTACACCATACACAAAAATAAGTTCAAAATGGATGAAAGACCTAAATGTGAGACAGGAAAATATCAAATGCTCCAGAAGAAAAAAGGCATCAACCTCTTTGACCTTGGCCGCAGCAACTTCTTATTTGACATGTCTCCGAAGGCAAGGGAAATAAAAGTAAAAATGAACTATTGCGACCTCACCAAGATAAAAAGCTTCTGCACAGCAAAGGGAACAATCAACAAAACTAACCATCAACTGATGGAATGGCAGAAGATATTTGCAAACGACATATTGGATAAAGGGTCAGTATTGAAAATCTATAAAGAACTTTCTAAACTCAACACTCAAAAAACAAATAATCCAGTGGAGAAATGGGCAGAAGTCATGAATAGACACTTCTCCAAAGAAGAGAATTGGCAAACAGACACACGAAAAGATGCTCAACATTGCTCATCATCAGGAAAGTACAAATCAAAAAGACAATGAAAACACCTATCAGAGTGGTTAAAATGAACAATTCAGGAAACAACAGATGTTGGGAAGATGTGAATGGGGAACACTTTTGCATTGTTGGTGGGAATGCAAATGGATACAGTCACTAATGAAAACAGTGTAGAGGTTCCTCAAAAAATTAAAAATACAATTATCCTATGTCCCAGCAATTGCATTGCTAGGAATTTATCCAAAGGATACAAAAATGCTGATTTCAAAGGACACATACCCCCAATGTTTATAGCAATGCTACCAGCAATAGCCAAGTTATGGAAAGAGCCCAAATGTCCATTGTCTGATGAATGGATAAAGAAGATGTGGTACACACACACACACACACACACACACACACAATGGAATACTACTAGGTGATGAAAAAAATTAAATCTTCCTGTTTGCAGCAATGTGGATGGAACTGGAAGGTATTATGCTAAGTGAAATATGTCAGCCAGAGAAAGACAGATTATCACATGATTTCACTCATATGTGGAATTTGATAAACTTAACAGATGATCATAAAGGAAGGGAAGAAAAAATAAGATAAAAAAGAAAGAGGGAGGCAAACCACAAGAGACTCTTAAATACAGAGAACCAACTGAGGATTGATGGGGGTGGGGGACTGGGGGGCAGGTTAAATGGGTGGTGGTAATTAAGGAGGGTACTTGTTAGGATGAGCACTGGGTATTATGTGTAAGTGACATATCACCTGATTCTATGCCTGAAGCCAAGACTACACTGTATGCTAACTTAAGAATAAAAAAATAAATAATAAAAAAACCAAAATTAAATGTAAAGATGATAAAAATAATAAAATAAAAAATGCTTTTAAATCCCCAAAATGCTCTTGTATATAACCACATGTATGTCATTTCCTGCATACCTCCTTCTTCTATGTAGAGGTGCACTCCAGCAGGTGTCATTTTTCTTCCATGTCAGGAACTCATTTAATATTTCTTTCAGTAAAAGTCATAATGGCAAATACATTGACCTTTTGTTTGTTAGGAAAAGCCTTTATTCATCTTGATTTTTGAAGGATATTTTCAGTGGGTAAAAAATTCTCAGTGAACATTTTTTTTTCTTTCAGTCCTTAAAAGATGCCATTCCATTGTCTTTTTTTCTTATAAATTCAGATGCTGTGTGGAGTCATTCTTAGATTTATACCTTTGTTTATAACATAACCTATTTCTGTCACTGCTATTCAGATTTTCTCTTAGTAACTACTTTTCAGGACTTTGATTATGATATACTATGATGTGGCATTCCTTTTTTAATGAAGATATAATTGACATGAAATGTTAGTTCCAAATGTGCAACATAATGATTTGATATTGGTATATATTGCAAAATAATACCACAATAAGTCTAGTTAACATTCATCAACACATATAGTTACAATTGTTTCTTTGTTATGCCCATTTTTTTCCCTCCAACAACTTCCAACAAGTACGGGTGAATCATCTTACTCACAAAGTGCTAAAACCTCACTCACCAGCTCTGGGGAAACCGACTAATGAGGATGGGATACAATTCTTTTTTTTCCTTTGGATGAGAACTTTTAAGATCTACTCTCTTAGTAACTTTAAAATATACAATACAGGGGCAGCTGGGTGGCTCAGTTGGTTAAGTGACCGACTTCAGGTCAGGTCATGATCTCACAATTTGTGAGTTCAGGCCCCGCATAGGGCTCTGTGCTGACAGCTTAGATCCTGGAGCCTTCTTGGGATTCTATGTCTCTCTCTCTCTCTCTGCCCCATCCCTGCATGCACTCTGTCTCTGTCTCTGTCTCTCAAAAATGAATAAACATTAATTTTTTAAAAATATACAATACAGTGTTTTTCCATTTTAATAACTTATTTTATTTAACCCCATATATACAATATATGATCATTTCAACATATAATCAAAGTAGGAATGAGATGTTTACATTCTTTTTTCCTACAATAAAGTATTTATAATTATTCTTTAAATTTTATTTATTTATTTTGAGAGACAGAGCACAATTGGGGAATAGGCAGAGAGAGAGGGAGATATGGTCCCAAGCAGGCCTTGTGCTATCAGTGCAAAGCCCAACATAGGGCTCCATCCCACAAACCATGAGATCATGACCTGAGTCAAAATCAAGAGTCAGACGCTTAACTGACTGAGCCACCCATGTGCCCCAGTTAATATTTTTTAAAGTTTATTTATTCTGAGAGGGGGTGAAGGCCTCTAGGAAGGGGAAAGAGAGAAAATCCCAAACAGGCTCCGCAGAGTCAGCAGAGTTTAATGCAGGGCTCAATCTCACAACTGTGAGATCAAGACCTGAGCCAAAATCAAGAGTCTGATTCTTAATGGACTGAGCCACCTAGGCACCCCTACAATAGAGTATTATTAACTATAGTCACCATGCTGTACATTATATCCCTAGGACTTATTTATTTTATTACTGGAAGTTTGTACCTTTTTACCACCTTCACCCATTTTGCTCACACACCCCAACCACTGCATCTGGAAACCATCAATCTGTTCTCTGTATCTATGAGTTTGGTGTGTGTGTGTGTGTGTGTGTGTGTGTGTGTTTTAATATTCCACATATAAGTAAGATCATACGGTATTTGCCTTTCTCTAACTTATTTCACATAGCATAATGCCTTTAAGGTCCATCCATGTTGTCACAAATGGCAGGATTTCTTTATTCTTTTATAGCTGAATAATATTCCATTGAGTATATATGCCACATTTTCTTTATTGATTCATCCATCAATGGACACTTAGTTTGTTTTTATGGCTTGGCTACTGTAAATAATGCTGCAATGAACATGGGAGTGATGTCACATTCTTTTTGTTTATCCTGCTGGAAGTTTATTGTGCTTCTTGGGTCTGTGATTTTATAACATTCAAAAAATTTAGAAATATATCAGGGGCACCTGGGTGGCTCAGTTGGTTAAGGCTCTGACTTCAGCTCAGGTAATGATTTTACGTTTTTTCGGTTTTGAGCCCTACATCGGGCTCTCTGTTGTCAGTGCAGAGCCTGCTTTGGACCCTCTGTCCCCCTCTTTCTCTGCCCCTACCCCACCTATTCTCTCAAAAATAAACATTTTGAAAAAAAGAAATATTTTATCTATCTTTCAATATATTTTTTGTGTCACACACTATCTTCTTTGTCTGAGTCATATTGCCAGTTATACTGCTTTATATTGATCCACAGGTCACTGAGGCTTTCTTCATTTTTTAAAAATGTTTATTTATTTTTGAGAGAGAGAGAGAGTGTGTGTGTGTGAGCGGGGGAGGTGCAGAGACAGAGAGGGACAGTGGATCCAAAGCAGGCTCCACACTAACAGCAGAAAGCCTGATGTGGGTCTAGAACTCAGGAACAGCAAGATTATGACCTGAGTGACGTGTGATGCTCAACTGACTGAGCCACCCAGGCACCCCTCTCTTCATTTATTTTTTACTGTGATGCAGTTTCCATAGTTTCTATTATCATGTGTTCATTCACATTTTTTAAATAAAAAGTTTATTGGGATACAATTCATATATCATTTAATTCTGCAATTTAAACTGTATAAGTCAATGTTTTTTTTTAGTATGTGAACAGAATAGTGCAGCTATTACTACAATCAATGTTAGAACATTTTAATTACCTCTAAAGGAAGGCTACTTGAAGTAATTCCATATTTGTCCCCATACTCCCAAGCCTACACAACCACTAATCTAATTTCTATCTCTGTAGATTTGTCTATTCTGAACACTTCATACAAATGGAATCAGGCAAAATGTGATCTTTTCTGACAGTCTTATTTCATGTACTATATTGTTTTCAAGGTTCATTCATGTTGTAGCCTATATTAGTACTTAATGTATTTTATTGGCAAGTAATATTCTATCGTATCAATCTACCACATTGTAATTATCCATTCATTAGTTGATGAACATTTGAGCTGTTTCCGTTTTGCCTATTTTGAATAAGGGTATTTATAAGCATTCATGCACAAATTTTTATGTGGACATATGTTTTCATTTCTCTGTGTACATACCTAGGAGTGAAATTGCTGGGTCATATACTAAGTCTATATTTAACTTTTTGAGGAACTGCCAAAATGTCTTCTAAAACAGTTGCACCATTTTATATTTCCATCAGCAATGCATTAGTCCCAAATTTTCCACATCCTCATCAACATTGGTAATTATCATTTTAGTATAGTTATCCTAATGGGTATAAAGTGATATTTTATTGTGGTTTTGATTTGCATTTGCCTAATGGTTATAGTGATGTTGAACATCATTTCATGTGTTTGTCAGCCATATTTTTACCTTTGTGCTTATATGTCTATTCAGACCATTTGCTTATTTTTAATTAGGTTGTCTTTACATTACCCAGTATAATAGCTCTTTTTATATGTTAGATACAAGCTTCTTGTCCGATATATGATTTAGAATTTTTTTCATATTCTGTTGAGTATGTTTTCATTTTCTTGATGATATCCTCTGAGGCATAAAAGTTTTAAATTTTGATGATATCTGATTTATCTTTTATTTTTGTATGTGTGTGCTTTGGGTGTTATGTCTAAGAAACCATATCTAATCCAAGGTCACAAAGACTTATGCTTATTTTCTCTTCTAAGGGTTTTATGATTTTTTTCTTACATTTAGGTCTGTGATTCATTTTGAGTTAATTTTTGTGTATGGTGAGAGGAGTTCAGCTTTATTCTGATGCATGTGGTTATCCTGGTCTCTCAGTACCCTTTGTTGAAAATTTGGTCTTTCCCCCATCAAATTATCTTGGTGCCATTCTAAAAAATCAAATTATAATGGAATATGGGTTTATTTCTGGAGTTTCAGTTGTATTCCATTGACTTGTATGTCTATCCTTTCCCTGTACCACACTGTTTTGATGATTATAGCGTTATAGTAAGATTTGAAATCAGGAAGTGTAATTCCTTCATCTTTATTCTTCTTTGACAAGACCGTGTTGGTTATTTTACATTCCTTGAAATTCCATATGTATTTGACAATCTACTGTTTCATTTCTTCAAAAAAGGTCGTTAAACTTTTGAAAGGTATTGCATTGAATCTGTAGATCTCTTTGAGGAGTATTGCCATTTTAACAACTTAAGTCCTAGGGAGCCTGGGTGGCTCAGTCAGTTAAGCATCTGACTTGATTGTAGCTCAGGTCATGAACTCACATTTTATGGGTTTGAGCCCCACATGGATTCTTGGGATTCTCTCTCTCTCTCTCTGCCCCTCCCCAGTTTGCATGCACACTCTCTATCTCAAAATAAATAAATAAACTTTAAAAAATTTTAAGTCCTTAATTCATGAATATGGAATATCTTTCATTTATTTATGTATTTATTTTGTTTCAAAAAATCTTTGTAATTTTCAGAGTATAAGTTTTGCACTTTTTTAAAAAATGTCTTCCTAAGTTTTTTATTCTTTTCTTTTGAGGTTATTTTTTATATTGTAAATAAAATTATTTCCATAATTTCCTTTTCAGATTGTTCATCATAGGTGTTTATAAACACTACTGGTTTTGTGTGTTGATTTCATACTCTGAAGTTTTGAATTCATTTATTAGTTCTGGTAACCTTCTTTTGGATTGCTTAGGAATTTCTATGTATAAGATCATGTTGCCTGCAAATAGAGACAGATTTACTTTTCCCTTTCCAATCTGGATCCTTTGGATTTCATGTTCTTGCCTAGTTGCCCTATCAGGAACCTCCAGTGCAATGCTGACTAGAGGTGGTGAAAGCATATATCTTTGTCTTGTTCCTGATCTTAGGGTAAAAGCATCCAATCTTTCACCACTAACTATAATGTTAGCTGTGGGTTTTTCTTATATGTCCATCAGGTTGAGGATGTTTCCTCTATTCCTAGATTTTTAGAGTTTTCTTTGCTATTATGAAGGGCTGTTGTATTTTTTAAAAATTTTGTTCAGTTCACTGAAATGAAATGGTGATATGGTGCTTGTTTCTTTTTTTTTAATTCTATTAATATGGTGTATACATATATTGAGTTTCCTGAGATTAACTCTGTTTGGTTGTGGCACATAATTGTTTATATTTGTTGCTAAATTCAGCTTGTTAGTATTTTATTGAGTGTATTTGCATCTATATCATAAGAGTTATTGATCTGTAGTTTTCTTGTGATGTCTTTTTCTAATGTGGGGATCAGGGTGATATTGGCCACCTAGAATGAGATGGGAAATGTCCTCTTCTTTTTTACTTTTTGGAAGAAGTGGTATTATTTCTTTTTAAGTGTTTGGTAAAATTCACTGGTAAGGTCATCTGAGGTTGTTTTTCTTTGCTTATTGGGAAATTTTTAAATTATTACTTCAATTTCTTTGCTTGTTATCAATCTATTCAAGTTTTCTAGTAATTCTTAGGTTTGTTTTGGTAGTTTGTCTTTCTAGGAATTGGATCATTTCATCTGATTTGTTTAATTAACAGGCATGCAGATGTTTATAGCATTCTCTTACAATCTTTTCTAAAATTTCTGTAAAGGCAGTAGCAATGGCTGCTCTTTCATTCCTGATTTTAGTATTTAGAATCTTCTCTCTTTTTTTTCTTAATGAGTCTAAAAGTCTGTCAATTTTGTTGTCCTTTTTCAATAAACAATTTTCGGTTTTGTTGAATTTCTCTAATTTTTTTCTCTTATGTATTTCATTAATTTCTGTTCTAATCCTTATTATCTCCTTCCTTCTAGTTCCTTTGGGTTTACTACACTCTTGTTTTTTCTCATTTCATAAGGTGGAAGACTATTGTTTTGAGATCTTTCTTTTTTTCAATGTATTTACTTGCAAATATAAATTTCACTTTAAGCACTACTTTACATGAATCCCGTAAGTTGTGGTATGATGTGTGTTAATTTTTATTTATGTCAAAGTATTTCCTAATTTCCTTGTGATTTCTTATGACATTCATTATTTCAAGTTGTGTTGTTTAATTTCTACATTTTTTTTTATTTTAGAAAGAGAGAGAGAAGGTGTGAGCAGGGGAGAGGGGCAGAGGGAGAGAAGAGAGAGGAGAGAGGAGGAGAAAGTCTCCATGCTCAGTGAGTATCTCAATGTGGGGTGTGATCTCACAACCCTGGGATCATGACCTGACCCGAAATCAAGAGTCAGATGCTCAACCAATTGAGCCATAAAGGCACCCTATTTCTGCATATTTTCAATTTACCAAATTTCTTTCCACTATTAATTTCTAATTTCACTCCATTGTGATCACAAACTGTACTTTGTATAGTGTTAGCCTTTTAAAAATTTGATTAAGGTGTTTTAATTGCTTAGCATGTGGCATATATGTAATTAGGTCCAGGTGGTAGGTTTCATCTTATTTAACTTTTGTCTACTTATTTTATTATTGAAAGTAGTATATTGAAATTTCTTACTATTGTTGTCTATTTATCACTTAAATTGGTCAGTTTTTGACTCATGCATGTATTTTTGAGGGTCTCTTATTAAGTGCATATACATATATAATTGATATATCTTCCTGATGGATTTATTTCTTTATCATTATAAAATCTAATTTTGGAAAATGTTTTTTTTTTAAAGCTAGTTTGTGATATTAGTATAGTCACCCCGGTTTTCTTGTGGTTGCTGTTTGCATGATTTTTCCATTCTTTTACTTTTAACTTATTTGTCCCTTTGAGTATAAATTTCTTCTGCAGACAGCATTTTCATGAATATTGCTTTTTATTTATTTTTTTAAAGTTTATTTCTTTTGAGAGAGTTCACAGGAAGGGCAGAGAGAGAAAGAGAGAAAGAGAATCCTAAGGAGGTTCTGCACTATTAGTGCAGAGCCTGAGGCAGGGCTTGAACTCAAGAACTATGAGATCATGACCTGAGCCAAAATCAAGAGTGAGTTGCTTAATCTACTGAACCACCCAAGCACCCCATGAATGTTGTTTTTTATACCCAGTTTTACAATCTCTATCCTAGATTGGATTGTTTACTCTATTTACATTTAATGTTATTGATAGAATTGTATTTACATCTGCCACATTCCTTTTTGTTTTATATACATCTCAAGTCTTTTTGTTATTATTTTCCTACTTTACAGCTTCCTTTTTCATTAAGTTAAAATTTTTAGTGTAACATTTTTATTCCTTTGATATTTTTCACTATAGATTTTTATTTATTTTCTTAGTGGTTACTGTAGGTGCTATTATATACTCTTATCAAAATTTACTTCACATTTATATTAATTCCAGTGTAATACAGATATGTTACTTCACTACAACTCTATTCCTTCTTTTTTTGTACAATTATTGTTATACATCTTACACCTGTATATGTTAGGAAACCAAAAATGTATAGTTATAATTATTACTTAATATAATTTTATGCCTACTATGTAGAAACTGAGGAAAGAAAGGTGAACAAGTATGTCTGTAGAGTTTGCTATAGTGACATTCTTATTTTCCATTTCTTGTTGTCTTCAACTGTTCCTGTGGTTTCAAGTTACCACATGGTATTGTTTACTTAACTTAATACAAGTGTCCTCCTACCTGCGTCATTTGTACTATTATTGTCAAATATACTACATTTCTATATGTAAATAAGACCAACAATAAAATTACTCGATTACTTTATACAATCACTTTAAAAGTCAGTTAAGATTTTTGAGAAGGGGAAGAAATGTGTTTTTATATAGTATTTTATAATAATATAATTACTTTTACTGGTACTCTTTGCTTTTTGTGTGGATTTGAATTGCTGCCTGGACTAATTTGCTGTCAACTTGAAGGACTCTTTTTCATACTTCTTGTAAGGTGTATTTACAAGCAATGAATTCTCTCAGGTTTTGTTTCTCTGGGAATGTCTTTATTTCACTTTTATTATTTTTTCATAAGATAAATATTACACAACATAATTCGCCATTCGAACCATTTTAAATTGTAGAATTCATTATCTTTTAGTACATTCACAGTGTTGTGCAGGTATCTATACTATCTAACTCCAGAATATTTCCATCATCCCAGAAGAAAACCCCAAGCCTTTTAAGCATTCTCTCTTCATTCTATTGTCTCCTAGTCCCTAGAAACCATTAATTTTCTTTCTACCTCTATGAGTTTGCCTATTATGGATATTTTATATAAATGTAATAGTATAATATGTGGCCTTTTGTGCCTGGCTTGTAACTCATTTGCTATTCTTTGCCTAGCCTCATGAAGTTCCACTTTATGTATGTGCAACTCAATATACAGCAACAGACTCAAGAGAAACTCTAAAAAAATTTTGTAGAATGATTTTTTGCACTAATCCCTCATTTCTGGTATTCTTCCCCACAAATTTCAGCCACTTTCACCTCCCAGAATTTCAACTCTTTCTTGTCAACTCAGGAAGGGAAACTTGCTCACCTTCCCTGTGCCACCATCCATAAGGTATCTTTCATCAAAACCCAAAGCAATCTTACAGCTCACCCTGATTGCTTTGCTTCTCTCAGGGACCACACCATTTGTGCTGCCAGTTGTCCAGAGTATGAAAACAATTGTAGTTGTTTGATATATTTTCCCAGTTATGTGGTTCTTCAAGATAGGAGGATATGCCCAATTCCAGTCTGCCCATAATTTTTGCCATTTGGTTTATTTTAGCATATTTTGTACAATTCTAGAACAGGTTGCTTATAGATTCCCTTCATCCCATGTGAAGTCCTACTGGAAAAGGAACCAGCAAGTCACCCATATGTCTACTTAACCCACAGTAAAATTCACCCATGCTTGGCACAGCAAAGGTAGGAGTACAATGTATCTCTGTCTTCACCTTGCTATCTCTTTTGGATCAACCAGATTAAGCTGTGATCTAACCGAGGATTGTACACCAGTATTCCCTTTTCACAGACCTCTGTCTTTATGTGATCCTTTTAGAAATACCACCTCTACTTGGTTTAAAAGAGGGAATAATCTATGTTCTTTCTTTCATCCATGAAAAAGTTATAGAATTGACTTGCACCATGTGCCAACCCTGGAGTCAGAGCATCTTACTTAAAATTCTATATCCGTTATTTATTGTGTGACTTTGGGTAAGCAATTTAATCTCTGTACTTCTTAGTTTCCTATTAATAGTATTATAAATATTAATTTATAATAAGCATATGTAAAGTGATTACAAGAATTGCTGGTACATAAGTATTATGTAAGTGTGAAGTATCATTGGTGGCATTGTTATAATGAACAACACTGACCTCTCCACAAAGTCAATGGCTTCCACATTTCTTTATATCTTACCTTTACCTATCTCCTTGCACTGAGTTGGGGAGAGGGAAGGCTGGGGTGATTGTTGTGGGTAGTAGAGCTGGCTTAGAAATGCTTTTTGGCAAGCTCTTATGAAGGTATCTGGTCCTAATTGTTGGAGTTTCTTTTTATGACACATAATGCCTCTTTGTCCTCACCTGTGAGTGCCATGAGTCAGTACTAAGGAAACAAGTCAAATCTAACTAAATATCTTACCTTGCTTGCATTGCATGCAGTTTCATACCAGCTTTTACTTAGAAATGGAGATATATTCCATGAGATGTTCAGAAAATCAACTAAAGATGTTCTTATCTAGTGAGATTGTTGGTGGATGAGATAAAATAATTCAGGGTAGTGATATGATCATATCTGTTGCTTGAAATCATTATTCCATTAGAAAGTAAAAAGCTGTAGGTCAAAGAGACCAGTAAATGTTGTGGATGTCCAGGAGTTTATGGCTGTTTTCATAAGGGGGTGGCACTAGAGCCAGAGTGAGAACTGGAAGGATTCCCAAAATCCTTACGAGGTAATCATTGAGACCTGTCATTTATTGGAGCACTTGGTATTTTTCAGTCATATACTAAATGGTTTATATAAATTATATCATTTAATTTTGACAACTTTATGAAGTATTAGCCTCATTTTATAGATGAGGCACAAGGAAGTTTTAATATCCAAGTTTTATATTCAAGGTTATACAACAAGTAAGCAAATGCAATTAATTCAAAACCAGATCTGTTAAAAGATATGTTTCTTACAACAATGCTAAAATCTTCAGCATCTGGATCCTTCCAGCCATTTGAAAACCATGAGTCTAACCATCTGTATGAAAAGGTGTTCACAGAAGATTCAGGGACTCCCCACCCCACCAATTAATCTTATGCCTCTATCACAACTTACCATTTCTTAATAACTGTGACAATACTCCACTCTTTTTAAGACCTCTTTCTTTTAAGTATTTTCTGGAACTATTAACATCAATCTTGTTTGTGGCAACTTTGTATTCATAATGAGCTAAGGTCTTCCTTTAAAAAAAAAAAAGCTTTAAGAACACATTCCTCTTTCTGTTGCGTATATTTCAAATTAACATATCAACAACAAAGAATCCACTTAGATTAGTGCCAAAATCCTTAGCAACAAAAAATTCAGTGTGATAAGTGACTAAATGTGGCCAGTTTCTGTCACCGCATCTAATTCTCCAGTGTGGCTGACTGAGGTCTAAGAAAACATAAATAGGATGGCAATGTCTGGGACAAATGAAAAACTATTTGATTCTGAATAAGACTATTGAGGAAAGGTGGGATCTTTTGAATACAAGAAATAAAGAAAACTGCATAGTACAAACTGAGAGAGAGGGAATGATATTGAGATCAAACCAGTAAAGTTTTATGACTGATTTTTGAGCTCTGGAAATCTAAGGGCAAGGTGCTGTTGGATTATGGCTTTAGTAGTTCACCTAATGAAAGGGCCTCACATGCCAAGCTCCTCAGAAGGGTAGCATCCAGCTGCCCTGTATGTTTTAAACTTCCAAAAATGTGTCTGCCTGGAGGGTCTATATTTATCTTCTGACTCAGCAGCAGAAACAGGTGTCCTCGTTCTTTTTTCCCTCCTATCTTGACTCTTTTTCCAAATGTATTTATTGTTATTGTATTTTTGATTAATAAAAGAATACAATAAGTTGATGGAAAAAATGGAAAAGTAGGAAATTATCAGAATAAAAGTAAAAAAACGCCGTCTCAATCATTACTTTCTTTCCTAATTTACTCTACCCCCTACAATTTGGTTTTAAGAATTGAACAGAAAGGTATATGTGGCTATTAGTGACTGGTGGGGAGGTGGTCAAGGGAAAACTGCTACCTTTCTGTTGTAGTTTAGAAGAGGATGAGTAATCTCTCTCAACACAACCCTAAAAAGTAACAATGGTTAATACGACTCTAGGAAGCTGCAGCCCTTCTCTGGTAATCAGAGAAAGGCAAATTCCAACCATAGAGAGACGGGGCCACTATTGACCTCTGAAATTAGCAATGACAAAAATGAATGACAGGTCCTTGGTGTGGTGGGAAGGTGGGACATTGGTAAGTCGGTCCACTTCTGCAACACACCTTGTGGGAGGGGAAAGTGGGGACCAGAGTTGGATGACATAATCCTCACGTGACCAGGAGCTGCCGCGAAGTCCTTATATTCACGGGCTTCTTTCTCCTCTGTGTCCCAGTTCCTTACTGTCCTGTAGGCGTTTGTGTTTGTGGCCAAGAGAAGGAGGACTTAAATTCCTTAAATCTCAGAAGGTTGGTTTGAGGGAACCGTTGGGACCCGTGGGGGTGGTAGTGGATGAATCCAGTGACTGGAATAGGTCCAGGCTCGCTTTTCCTCAAACCCCTGCAAACTCGTTGGGATATTATTGTATTTTTTGAAAGGACAGGGTGGGGGAATAGGTGGAAGCCTCCTGAGAAACAGCCACAGACTTAGTGATAGTTTAGAAATAATCGGCTTCTCAGATTGGTAAGCTTTCTGTTTATCCTCCTCTTTCTCCACTTCCGTTGAGGAAATGAGTTGTGGACTGTTGTGTGGAGAAATGCTAGAATCCTGGGGTGGAGGCAGAAATTTAAACATAATTTGAAAACATTTTCTCCCATTCAATGCCTCCCTGAGGGCCATGGGAGGGGGCGGGGGTGCCGAGGAGACAGCCGTCCTCGCAAGGACTAAGCCAGAGGTTGAGGGGTGGGGGGTGGGGACAGAGATCCAGAGGAAGGGATAAGAATAGGAGGGGAACCAGGAGGTAGGAAATTTTGGGCGACAATGGTTATGAAGATCCCGGACTCAAGATAATAACGAGTGTCTTGTCTCTGGGGCTGGTGGATCCACCGAGAGCTCCCTCCTCTCCTCCCCCTTCCTTTCTGTCTGCAGGTCCACGGGTCTGCGTTCACTGACATCTGGAGGCAAGAAAAAGAGGAGGAAACTATCCTTAATCCTCATAGGTCAGTGTCGGGGAGGCACTTAGCCTGGGGTCTCTGAGGGTGGTAGTTGGGAAGGGCAAGATCTGGGTAAAATTTGCAGCCTCACAGCTAAACTCTCGGTGCGTTCCCTTTCTCCCGCCGGTGGGAGAGGCCATTAGCCTTGTCTGCTGGGGAAATGGTGGGTTGCCGGGAGAGGGGGAAGGAGGAAGAGTGGTGGGGGGCGTGTGGGATAGGAAGGGGAGGCATCTCAAACTTCAAAGGGCTGGACCTGTGTGGCACGAGTGGGAAATTAGGCGAGTAGGTTGTTCAAAGAGAAACTGACAAACCTGAATCAAAAGAAACGAGGCATTTTGCTCTATATTTTCTCCCCGGACTTAAGCTGGAAACATCATGCAAAAACCCTGTAAAGAAAATGAAGGAAAGCCCAAGTGCAGCGTGCCAAAGAGAGAGGAAGATCGCCCCTATGGAGAATTTGAACGTCAGCAAACAGAAGGGAATTTTAGGCAAAGGCTGCTTCAGTCTCTCGAGGAATTTAAAGAGGACATAGATTATAGGCATTTTAAGGATGAAGAAATGACAAGGGCGGGAGATGAGGTGGAAAGGTGTTTGGAAGAGATAAGGGGTCTGAGAAAGAAATTTAGGGCTCTGCATTCTAACCATAGGCATTCTCGGGACCGTCCTTACCCCATTTAATGCATTTCTCTGCTGAATTCAATTATTTTATGTTACTAATATTACCACCATTGGTTTCTTTTTGTCTGCATGTTCTTGCTAAATATTGCTACCATTTTACTCCTATCCTTCAATGTTCCTTTGATTTGCATATGACTCCTGCTTCCAACATCTCATCTTTTGACCCAATTTCACTCATTTAATAAGGATGTTTCATTCATATGCATGGGAAGATGCTCACTGTATACTGTAAAGTGAAAATAATAAGTTGCCAAACAGTGTGTGTATGTGTATATATACACACATATATATACACATGCACACTTTATATGTACATTTATATATGACATAACGCAAAAGAAAAAGTTAGAATTATTATACACCGAAAGTTTAACAGTGAATTTCTGCGTGATATGTATTTTATTTCTTTTTTGCTTATCTGCGTCTTCTCATTTTCCAAAAAAAACGAATATATGTGCATGTGTGCGTGTATTATTTGTGTCACAAAGAACTAAAATAAACAGACACAATAAAAACTTGTCAATCACCTTTGAAGGGCAGTAAAACAATAATCTCTTGATAAGAACTATAAAAAGAAATATAAACTTCAAATTACCTTTGGATCTCTTAGCCAGAGGAATAAAACTGGAATTATTACAGATATACTAGCTTAGACTCAGTCTTTTCGTGGGGAAAATATTTGTTTCACAGAGCTGCTGTAAGGAAGAAATGAGGCAACTCTGAGCTGGGCCAGGTGGACTCATTCCCACCTGTGCATACAGAACCCCAACCCACTACAGAACATCAGTTATTGGAGGGAGGTCCCTGGCATGACTTACCTGTGCTCAGGAACAAGTTCACTAGTAGGCAGGGCATTGGGGGCTTCCATGCCAGTTATCTGCTGTTGAACCCCACTCCTCCCCTGGGTTCTGCCATGCCTGGTGGGCACTGCTACCTCTTCTGCTGGGTCCTTTACTCTCTCCTGGCCCTCACTGCTCCTGACACATTGGAGTGCATGGGTGCCAAATCCCACTCAATTTCCTGGAGTCCTTACTGGGTTGAACCTCCATTCTTTTCTGAAGACTGTCTGCTTTATAGTGACCCTTAACACAGGTGAGACTGCCCTAGGATTGCTTGAGCCACAGTGTCTTGCAGAGTTTTTAGCAAAACAGCCCCTTTTGTTTTTAATTCCAGGACCCTTCCTCTAACTAGGAGTCAGACATGATGAGGTCATTTGAGGAGTAGGACCAAGGTACAAGTTTGAATAAAAAAAGTGCTGTAGTCAGAGTTGCTGCCTTACCTCTAAACACTAAGGTTTTATCTTCCTTCTCTTGTGAGATGATCTCTCCATGAAGGCTCCTGGCAGGCCTGTCCTACTGGTTCAGAAGACTCTTGGAGGACATGTATAAATTGCAGAAAACAATGCAGGAAATAGATCTAAGAAACCAATCCTCATCTTTCTATCACTTCCCTTTCTGAAACATATGTAAAAATTCTTTAAAAGACTAATATATATATGAGATATATAATATATATAACATATATATAATATATATAACATATTATATATATACATATATAGAAATATATGTATATATACTTTTTAGTGTATATATGTACATGTATGTATGGTATATATTTTTAGTGCATGTGTAAGTGTGTATATATATATATATATAGTCTTACAAAGGATGTATATGAACACACACACATATACACTTATATATATGCATATATAAATGTATGTATACATATGTATACATATACACACTTAGGCATTATTTCTTAATTGGACTTCTTGAATTTTGCATCTCAATGTATTTCATTACATTCTTGATCAGTTACTTACATATAGTGGGCATTTAATAAATGTTTGCTTAATTAGAATCTAGTGTTCTTGGCCCAGTTTTACTTCTGATTGCATAAAATTGACAACAATCTATTTCTGTGCAAACTATAACTTTCGTTTTCAAATAGGACCTAACAGGAAAGGGATTATTTCCCAAATCAGTCTATAAAATTATTGTAACAGGGCACAACTGGTGTCTCAAACAGATCTTTACATTATAATCATCTGGAGTGCTTACTCATGCTCTTACATGCACTCTTAATCAGAATTTCTGCATTTGCCCCTGACCCTCCATTTTGGGTTTCCCATGAAATCATTGTCTCCATTATTGCTTCATAAACTCTCACTACAGACACTGTTTCAGCCAAGAGCAGTGCAGAACAGGTCTCCTTATAATCAAAGAGCCAAATGGTTTATATTTCATAATTAAGGGCTCCTGAAGGTCAAAATGGTGTTTATAATAGCCTTAAAATTGTGTATCCACCAAGTAAATCTATGTGAACACATTTATCCTTGGTAGGAGGAAAAAAAAAAAGAAAAAGAAAACAACAAATTGTTATCCACCTATAAAATAGGCAAATGTTTGTTTCCAATACTCAATTTTTTTCAAGATGTAGGGATTCTGATGCTCAATGAGAGAGTAAATTGCTACATCCATAGTTTTTGCTTCTATTCACAATAAGTACCAAAAGGTGTACATTTTGCATATACCATGACTGAACAATTCAACTGTAGGAAAATAGTCATAGTGGTGAGCAAATGTTTAGCTATACACGTTTTTATTTAAAGATTTCACATATTTTCAAGGATTTTTTAAACCTAAGAATCAAGTACATGTACCGTCCAATCAAAAGGAAATGAACACAGACTCTTATTCACCAAGTACACAAAAATACATCCCACATGGATTAAAGATGAAAATGTAAAGAACAAGGAGCACCTGGGTTGCT
This sequence comes from Herpailurus yagouaroundi, assembly GCF_014898765.1. Lineage (NCBI taxonomy): Eukaryota > Metazoa > Chordata > Mammalia > Carnivora > Felidae > Herpailurus > Herpailurus yagouaroundi. Next base: position 294,244 of record NW_024419932.1, on the reverse strand, counting down.
CAGCCAGTGGAGCATGTGACTCTTCATCTGGGGTTTGTGAGTTTGAGCCCCACATTGTGTGTAGAGATTACTTAAAAATAATTTTTTTTAAAAAAAAAAGAAAGAAAATGTGAAGAATAAGAATAATATATTGCAATGCAAATTAACTAAAAATGTATAATCTTGTGATGTCATTATCTTCTTAGTCATGAAAAAAATTCCAGAATTATGAAGGAAAAAATATAAAAGGTCCACATACAAGAAATAGGCTGTGAGAAAGTATTTTTAACACCATGACAGACAATGGGAAAATATCTCTATAACCCCAATAGCTTTTTCAAATGGAAAAGAAAAAGGTAAACAAACCAATAAAAATATGTACATACCATATGATCCAGCACTTCCACTTCTTTGTATTACCATAGAGATATATGTACACACATGCACAGGAAAGCATAGATAGATGTTTATTTTGTCACTGTTTGTAAGTGCCAATATTATAGAAATAGCCTAGGTCATCAAAAGGGAAAGGTCAAATAAACAGTGGTCTATTTATGCCAAGAAAACTACACAGAAGTTAAAAAGAATGAGATTCTTATATTGAAGCATCTTCAGGAATATTGTTAAGTAAACACATTACATACTTTCATGTTGTTATTGTCACAAATAATATTGTCACAAATAATGAATTACCTAGTCCATTTTAATATACTGCTTTAACCATACCTCCAATTTAAGTCTTCTCCTTACAATTAAACACTCACCAGTTTGATGGATATCCATCTAGAAATTAATGTATTTTTTTAAATTTTAATTAAATTTTACATTATGACTTTCAGGAGTTCTTAATTAGGAATCATAAGACATTATAAGGAGACTCCTTTTGCACAACTCAGCTGAAACAGGATATATGGTGAGTGTGCATATTAACATAGCTTTATAATTATTGTTTTATGCATTTGTCTTTTATGTTATATAAGGAAAAAAGAGGAGTTATAAACCAAATATGAAAAAAAACTATTTGCTTTTATATTTACCTGTGTAGTTACCTTTACTGTTGTTATTTCTTTATATGACTTTAAGTTACTTGTGTCTCTCTCTCAGCGTGAAAGTCTTATAGGAGTTTTCAGAGGTCTGTAAACACAAATACAGATGAAATCTATTTTCTATAGTATGAATGTAGCTTGCGTTATTAAAATCATTCCACTATTACTCAAAATTTAAGTTATTTCTATGCTTTGCCTACTAAAAATAATTCTGTCTGCAATGAACATGTTTGCACATATATTCAAATTATTGGTGCTTATATTTCTATAGAATGGTTTCTGGAAAGTAAAAATGTACATGATCCTTTACATTTTCCAGCCTCCCTTGCACATATGTTGGGGCCATCAAATGTAACATAAGACACTTCTAAGGCTTTTAAACAATTCAGAGTGATCTCTCCATCTCCTTTCAGTAACCTCGGAAACCATGTGTGCCATCTGGAACGCATGACTGTGAGATGAATGCAGGCTGGATACCTGAATAATCAATGGAGCGAGCCATACAGGAGAACCAATAACTCTCATTAAACTATGACAGGAATGAATAATAAACTGCTTTAAAAACCACTGAGATAGCCTAGTTCATCTTAATATATTGCTGTACCCACGCTTCCAATTTCAATCCCCTTCCCACAATTAAACACTGATCAGTTTGATGGATATCCATCTAGAAATTTATATATTTCTGTTTTGCATTTTATAAAGTTTATTTATTTTGAAACAAAGAAAGAGCGTGCATGCATTTGAGTGGGGGATGGACAGAGAGAGGAGAGAGAGAATCCCAAGCAGGCTCTGTGCTGTTAGCACAGAGTCCAACTGCAGGGCCAATTCCACAAACCCTGAGATCATGACCTGAGCTGAAACCCTGAGTCAGAGGATTAACTGACTAAGCCACCCAGGCATCCCCTGTTTTGCATTTTCATTAAATATTATAACATTACATCTACTGTCCTATTGTTTTTACTTAACAATATTCCTGGAGATGCTTCAATATAAGAATCTCATTTTTTAAATTACTGTGTAGTTTTCTTAGTATAGATAGACCACAGTTTATTTGACCTTTTCCTTTTGGTGACTTAAGCTATTTCTAGTATTTTGGTTCTTGGAAGCAATGCCATAAAAAGCATCTATTTATGCTTTCCTGTGCACATATGTGTATATATCTCTATGATAATATAAAGCAGTGAAAGTGCTGGATCATATGGTATGTGTGTATTTTACTGGTTTGTTTACCTACCAGAATGTATACCATAAACATATCCATCACCTCCAAAGTCTTGATGAGTATTTATCCAAAAATCCTCAAAGAAATACTAACAAACTAAGCCAGCAGAATATTAAAATATTTACTTCATGAAGAATTGAGGTTAACCCACGAAATTCAAGGGTGATTCAACATATGAAAATAAATTAATGTAATATATATTAAATTAATATAAGAAAGGAAAACATATTATTGTATCAATTGATACAAAAAAGAAGCATTTAGCAAACTCCAATAGCATTTCATGATAAAAACAGTCCATAAACTAGGAACATAAGCAGACTGTGTCAACATAATAAAGGGAATTTATGAAAAATTCAATGCTAGCTTATATTCAATAGTGAAATATTGAAAGTTTTCCATGTAAGATCGCAAATAAGTCAAGGATGTTTGCTTTCACAAGTTTTGTACTGGAAGTCCCAGCCAGAGAAATTAAGCAAGAAAAACATAATTGAATCCAAACTGGAAATAAAGAAGCAGAAATTATCTTTGTCAATGGCATGGTCTTATATATAGAATATCCCAGGGGCGCCTGGGTGGCTAGGTCGGCTAAGCACCCTCCTTCAGCTTAGGCCATGATCTCAAGGTTTGTGAGTTTGAGCCCTGCGTTGGGCTCTGTGCTGACAGCTCAGAGCCTGGAGCCTGCTTTGGATTTTTGGTCTCCTTCTCTCTCTACCCCTCCTCCACTTGTGCTCTGTCACTCTCTGTCTCTCAAAAATAAATAAACGTAAAACTTTCAAAAAAATCCAAATAATATGCAAGAAGGCTACCGGGACTCATAAATGAATGTGGTAAATTGCAGGATACAAGATCAGCCATCCAAAATTGGTTGTATTTCTATACACTAGCAATGAGCAATCCAACAATGAAATTACAAAAACAATTCTATGTACAAAAGCACGAAACATAATAAATACTCATAAATAAATTTAACCAAGGTATCTCAAGATTTGTACACTGAAAAATGACAAAATTGATAAAAGTAATTAAGTAAGTCCTAAATAAATGGAAAGATGCCACATGTTCATGGATTGGAAGATTCAGTATTTGTTAAGATGGTAATAATTCCCAGAGCAATCAAAATATTCAATGCAATCCCTATCAAAATAAGAAAAGTCTATTTTCCAGAAATGGAAAAGATGAGAATAAAATTCATATGGAATTGCAAGAAATCCCAAATAGACCCAAAAAAATCTCAAAAAAAGGTAGGAAGACTCATACTTTCTTATTTTAATACCCTGCAGGGGCACCTGGGTGGCTCAGTCAGTTAAGTGTTCGACCCTTGGTATTGGCTCAGGTCATGATTTCATGGTTCATGAGTTTGAGCCCCACTGTCAGCACAGAGCCTGCTTGGGATTCTCTCCCTTCATCTCTGCCCCTCCCTTGCTTGTTCTCTCTCTCTCTCTCAAAACTAAATTTAATAAAAACTAAAAAATAACACCCTACAAATTTGGAGTCATCAAAACAGTGTACTACTGGCATAAGGATAGACATTTAGATCAATGGAATAGAACTGAGAGTCCAGAAATAAGCCCATACATCCATCGTCAATTAATTTTGGACAAGGGCAACAAGTCCATTCAATGGGAGAAAGAAACAACAGTGATGAGACAACTGAATATCCATATGCACAAGAATGAGATTAGACTTACCTCATGTTATCTCAAAAATAAACTCAAAATGGATTAAAGACACAAATATAAGAGCTAAAACCATAAAATGTTTGGAAGAAGACTAGGAATAAATCTTCATGACCTTGTATTTGGCAATGGATTCTTAAAAATGACACCTAAAGCATCAAACACACACACACACACACACACACACACACACACACACACAGTAGATAAATTAATTGGACTTCATCAAGATTAAAAACCTAATGCACCAGATGACACTTTCAAGGAAGTGAAAAAACATCCTACAAAATGGGAGAAATGTTCATAAATCATGTATCTGATAAGGGTCTAGTATCCAAAATATATAATGAGCTACAATCCAACAACAAAAAGACAAACAACCCAATTAAAAAATCAGCAAAGGACTTTAATAGACTTTTCCCCCAAAAAAGATACACAGTTAGCTCAAAGTAACACAGAAATATGTTCAAAATTATTAGTCATTAGGTAAATGCAAATCAAAGCCACAGTGAGATTCCTCTTTAAACTCACTAAGATGGCTCTAATCCATTAAAATAAAAATAATGTGTTGGTGAGGACATGGAGAAATTGTAACCCTTATGAATTGCTGGTGGGAATGTAAAATGGCACAGTCTCTGTAGAAAACAATTTGGCAGTTTTTAAAGTTAAACATAGAATTACTTCATGACCCAATAATTTCATTCCTAGGCATGAACCCCAAAGAATTTAAAATAGGTTTTCAAATAATGTGTATACACAAATGTTTATAGAAGCACTATTAACAACAGCCTGAAGGTGGAAACAACCCAAATGTCCATTAACTGATGAGGTGATAAACAAAATGTAGTACATTCATAAAGTGGAATATTATTCAGCCCTAAAAAAAGGAATGAAGTACTGATAACTTTCTATTTTCAAGTTACATTTTCAAGGTACATTTTTCAAGGAGTGAACCTTGAAAAAATTATGCTAAGTGAAAGAAACTAAACGTGAAAGGTCACCTATTGGATGATTCTATATATGTCAAATGTCAGAATATGTAAATCCAATAAAGACAAAAAAACAAATTAGTGGTTTCCAGGGCTGGGAAAGGGCAGAAGAGGGAGTAACTGTTTAATTGGTAAAGAGAAAACTTTGGGGGGTAATAAAAACGTTTTAGAACCAGATAGAAGTGAACAATGTGAATATAGTAAATTCCACTTAAAATAGTTCATTTTATTTTATGTGAATTTCTCCTCAATACAAAATTAAACATATTTTAATTATTATAAATATTTCCAAATTTTTCTCCTAAGAGGTTGTAACCAATTAACAGTTGCATCAAAAATGCATGAGAGTCTCTGCTCCTCCTCACCATCACCAGGACTGTGTTAAAAACTTTTTTGATCTCTAGTCTTTCAGACTAACTCAGCTCATGAAGACTGGCCCTTTCTCTAAACTTTTTTTTGTTCTTTACCTTTTAGTCCACAATCATCCTCTAAATATGTTCGTGTTAAAGGGTTTTAACCTACCTTGCCAAAACATCATTTCCTACAGGTCAGTTTTATCCTCTTAAACCTAGCTCAGCACCAGAAAAATAGTGGATGCTTTCCATTTGTGTTTTTCTATATTTATACCCATGGAGTTATACCTGTGTTGAAGATATTATTCTAACTTTACTGAGAAAAAAAACTGAGGCTCAAAAATTTTAAGTAACACATTTTAACACTGGAGTGTGTCAAACCTGGTATTCTAGCTCCAATTTACTTATTGTTCTATATGTCCTCCTTATGAATTGATGAGACTTATCAATGTCTATACATTCACGTTTTGATGGCCATTCTATGTTGTACATATATGGAGGTTCACTTAATGACAATCCCTGGTGAAGATGAGGATGGCAATGAACTCTTGTCCCTCAGACTGAGAAGTCTAGGTCCAGGAGCTGCATGGACTGACTATTGTCCAAGTCAGCATAGTATAGAATAACACGAAATTTAAATATTTGTTTAGCTTTTTATGCTGAATTTGAAAGGCAATCTTTATCATATTCTAAAAACCACATTGTCCTAGATCTGTGTCAAACTCCAAATACTATTCATTAGTTATTTTCTCTATTCTCAGGGAACCACATTTAAAAATTTATTAATTTATCTCGCAGTACAAGTTTGCTTCTATTATTTATTTTCATCAGTTTTTGGCCACTTTTGAGTATTTATTTATTTATTTATAATTTACATCAAAGTTAATTAGCATGTAGTGAAATAATGTTTTCAGGAGTAGATTCCAGTTGTTCATCCCCTATGTATAACGCCCAGTGCTCATCACAAGTGTCTTCCTTAATGCCCCTTACCCATTTAGCCCATCTCCCAACCCACAACCCCTCCAGCAACCCTCAGTTGATTCTCTGTATTTAAGTCTTTTATGTTTTGTCTCCCTCCCTGGTTTTATATTATTTTCGCTTCCCTTCCCTTATGTTCATCTGTTTTGCATCTTAAATTCCAAATATGAGTTAAATCATATGATATCTGTGTTTCTCTGACTGAATTATTTTGCTTAGCATAATACCCTCTAGTTCCATCCACGTTGTTGCAAATGGCAAGATTTCTTTCTTTTTGACTTCCAAGTAATACTCCATTGTATATGTATGTGTATCTTCTTTATCCATTCATCTGTCGGTGGACATTTGGGCTCTTTCCATACTTTGGCTATTGTTGATGGCACTGCTATAAACACTGGTGTGCATGTGTCCCTTCATAACAACACACCTGTATCCTTTGGATACATACCTACTAGTGCAATTGCTGGTTCATAGGGTAGTTCTATTTTTAACTTTTGAGGAAACCTCGGTGTTTTCTATAGTGGCTGCACCAGTGTGCTTTCCCACCAGCAGTGCAAAAGAGATCCTCTTTCTCCACATCCTCACCAACATCTCTTGTTGACTGAGTTGTTAATTTTAGTCATTCTGACTGGTGTGACATGATATCTCTTTGTGGTTTTAACTTATATTTCCCTGATGATGAGTGATATTGAGCATTATTTCATGTGTCTATTAGCCATCTGGATGTCTTCTATGGTAAAGTGTCTATTCATGTCTTTTGTGCATTTATTCACTGGATTATTTGTTTTTTGGGGTGTTGAGTTTGATAAGTTTTTCATAGATTTTGGATACTAACCCTTTATCTGATATGTCATTTGCAAATATCTTCTACCATTCTATTGGTTGCCTTTTAGTTTTGCTGATTGTTTCCTTCACTGTGCAGAAGCTTGTTATTTTGATGAGGTCCCAGTAGTTCATTTTTGGTTTTGTTTCCCTTGCATCCAGAGACGTGTTGAGTAAGATGTTGCTGTGGCCGAGGCCAAAGAGTGTTTTGCCTGCTTTCTCCTCCAGGATTTTGGTAGCTTCCTGTCTTATGTTTAGGTCTTTCATCCATTTTGATTTGATTTTTGTAGGCATAAGAAAATGGTCCAGGTTCATTTTTCTGCATGTCACTGTCCAATTTTCCCAACACCATTTGCTGAAGAGACTGTCTTTATTCCATTGGGTATTCTTTCCTGCTTTGTCAAAGATTAGTTGGCCATACGTTTGTGGGTCCATTTCTGGGTTCTTTATTCTGTTCCATTAATCTTTGTGTCTGTTTTAGTGCCAGTACCATACTGTCTTGATGATTACAGCTTTGTAATACATCTTGAAGTCCGGGATTGTGATGCCTCCAGCTTTGGTTTTCTCTTTCAAGATTGCTTTGACTATTTGGGGTCTTTTCTGGTTCCATACAAATTTTAGGATTGTTTGTTCTAGCTCTGTGAAGAATGCTGGTGTTATTTTGATAGGGATTGCATTGAATATATAGACTGCTTTGGGTAGTATTGACATTGTAACAATATTTGTTCTTCCTATCCATGAGCATGGGATATTTTTTCCAATTTTTTTTGTGTCTTCTTCAATTTCTTTCATAAGCTTTCTATAGATTTCAGTGTATAGATTTTCCACCTCTTTGGTTAGGTTTGTTCCTAGGTATATTATGGGTTTTGGTGCAATTGTAAATGGGATCGATTCCTTGATTTCTTTTTCTGTTGCTTCATTGTTGGTTTATAGGAATGCAACCAATTTCTGTGCATTGATTTTATATCCAACCACTTTGCTGAATTCATGTATCAGTTCTAGCAGGTTTTTGGTGGAATCTTTTGGATTTTCCATGTACAGTATCATGCCATCTGTGAAGAGGGAAAGTTTGGCTTCCTCCTTGCCGATTTGGATGCTTTTCATTCTTTTTTGTTGTCTGATTGCTGAGGCTAGGATTTCCAACACTATCTTGAATAACAATGGCAAGAGTGGACATTGTTGTCGTGTTCCTGACCTTAGGGGGAAAGCTCTCAGTTTTTCCCCACTGAGGATATTATCTGTGGGTCTTTTGTATATGGCTTTATGATCTTGAGGTTTGATCCTTCTATCCCTACTTCCTTTATCATGAAAGGATGCTGTATTTTGTCAAATGCTTTCTCTATTGAGAGGATTATGTGGTTCTTGCCCTTTCTTTTATTGATGTGTTGTATCACATTGATTGTTTTGTAGATATTGAACCAGACCTGCATCACAAGTATAAATCCCACTGGTCATGGTGAATAATTCTTTTAATGTATGGTTGGATTTGGTTGGCTAGTATCTTGTTGAGGATTTTTGCATCCATGTTCATCAGGAAATTGTTCTGTAGTTCTCCTTTATCATGGGGTCTTTGTCTGGTTTTTGAATCAATGTAATGCTGGCTTCATAGAATGAGTTTGGAAGTTTTTCTTTCATTTCTTCTTTTTTGGAACAACTTCAAAATACTAGGTGTTAACTATTCTTTAAATGTTTGGTAGAATACCCCTGGAAAGCCATCTGGCCCTGGACTCTTGTGTTGAGGGAGATTTTTGATTACTAATCTGATTTCCTTACTGGTTATGGGTCTGTTCAAATTTTCTATTTCTTCTTGTTTCAGTTTTGGTACTTTTTATGTTTCTAGGAATTTTTCCGTTTCTCTCAGGTTGCCCAATTTATTGGCATATAATTGTTCATAATATTCTATTATTATTGTTTGTATTTCTGCAGTGTTGGTTGTGATCTGTCCTCTTTCGTTCTTGATTTTATTTATTTGGGTCCTTTGCTTTTTATTTTTGATCAAACTGGCTAGTGGTTTATAAATTTTGTTAATTCTTTCAAAGAACCAGCTCCTTGTTTCATTGATCTGTTCTACTGTTTTGTTTCTGTTTTTTTTTTTTTATTTCGATAGTATTCATTTCTGCTCTAATCTTTAGTAGTTCCTGTCTTCCACTGATTTGGGGTTTTAGTTGCTGTTTTCTGTCCAGCTCTTTAAGCTGTGAGGTTAGTTTGTGTATCTGAGACCTTTCTTCCTTCTTTAGGAAAGCCTGGGTTGCTATATACCTCCCTATTATGACTGTCTTTGCTGCGTCCCAGAGGTTTCGGGCTGTGGTGTTATCATTTTCATTGACTTCCATGCACTTTTTAATTTCGTGGTTAGCCCATTCATTCTTTAGTAGGAGGTTCTTTAGTCTATAAGTGTTTGTTGCTTTCCATTTTTTTTTTTCTTGTGGTTGATTTCAAGTTTCATAGCATTGTAGTCTGAAATATGCAAGGTATGATCTTGATCTGTTTGTACTTGTTGAGGCTGATTTGTGTCCCAGTATGTGATCTATTCTGGAGAATGCTCCATGTTCACTCATGAAGAATGTGTATTCTGCTGCTTTAATATGGATTCTTGTGAATACATCTGTTAAGTCTTTCCAGTCCAGTGTGTCATTCAAAGCCATTGTTTCCTTGTTGATTTTCTGTTTAGATTATCTATCCATTACTGTAAGTGGGGTGTTGAAGTCCCCTACCATTATGGTATTATTATGAATGAGTTTCTGTATGTTTGTGATCAATTGATTTATATATTTGGGTGTCTCACTTTGGGGGCATAGATGTTTATAATTGTTAGGTCTTCTTGGTGGATAGACCCCTCAATTATGATGTAATGCCCTTCTTCATCTCTTGTTACAGTCTTTATTTTAAAATCTAGATTGTCTGATAACAGTATGGCTACTCTGGCTTTCTTTTGGCAACCATTAGCATGATAGATGGTTCTCCATCTAGGTACTTTCAATCTGAAGGTTACTTTAGGTCTCAAATAGGTCTCTTGTAAAAGGCATATAGATGGATCTTTTTTCTTATCCATTCTGGTACCCTATGTCTTTTGTTTGGAACATTTAATCCATTGACATATAGAGTGAGTACTGAAAGATATGAACTTATTGCCATTGTGTTGCCTGTAGAGTTGGAATTTCTGGTGGTGTTCTCTCGTCCTTTCTAGTCTTTTTTGCTTTTGGTCTTTTTTGTTTTGTTTAATCTTTTCTCCCCTCAGAGATTCCCCCATTAAAATTCTTGCTGGGCTGGTTTAGTGGTCATGAACTCCTTTAGTTTTTTTGTCTAGGAAACTTTTTATCTCTTCTATTTTGAGTGACAGACTTGCTGGATAAAGAATTCTTGGATGCATATTTTTTCTGATTCAGCACATTGAATATATCATGCCATTCCTTTCTGGCCTGCCAAAATTCTGTGGATAGGTCTACTGCAAATATGGTCTGTCTTCCCTTGTAGGTTAATACCTTTTTTTTCCCTTGCTTTTTTCATGATTCTTCCCTTGTCTGTGTATTTTGTGAATTTGCCTATGATATGCCTTGATGATGGTCAGTTTTTGTTGAATCTTATGGAAGTTCTTTGTGCTTCCTGGGTTTTGATGTCTGTGTCTTTCCCCAGGTTAGGAAAGTTTTCCACTATGATTTGCTCACATAAACCTTCTATAGCTTTTTCTCTCTCTTCATCTTATGGGACCCTTATGACTTGGATGTTATTCCTTTAATGAGTCACTGAGTTCTCTAATTCTTGTATCATGCTCTTTTGCCTTTGTTTCCCTTTTATTCTCCTTCATTAAATTTGTATTTTAATTACAGTCAGCATTCAGTGTTATATAAGTTTCAGGTGTACAATAAAGTGATTCAATAAGTCTTTTAAAATTGTTTTTAAATGTTTATTTATTTTTGAGAGAGAGAGAGAAAGAGAGAGAGAGAGAGAATGAGGCATAGCATAGCATAGCGTAGCATAGCATAGTGTAGCATAGCATAGCATAGCATGAGGGGCAGAGCAAGAGGGAGATACAGAATCCGAATAAGGCCTCAGGCTCTGAGCTGTCAGCACACCCATCTCTCCTCTGGTAGCCATCAATTTGTTCTCTATACTTAAGAGTCTGTTTTTGGTTTATCCCTTTGCCCTTTGTTTTGTTTCTTAAATTCCACATATAAGGGAAATCATATGGTATTTGTCTTTCTCTGACTGACTTATTTCACTTAGTATTATACTGTCCAGTTACATCTATGTTGCTGCTAATGGCAAGACTTCATTCTTTTTAATGGCTGACACTATTCCACTGTGTGTGTGTGTGTGTGTGTGTGTGTGTACCACATCTTCCTTAGTCATGTATCTATCGATTGACATGTGGACTGCTTTCATAATTTGGCTATTGTAAATAGTGCTGGAATAAACACAGGGGTGCATATGTCTTTTCAAATTAGTGTTTTCATCCCATTTGGGTAAATACTCAGTAGTGGAGTTACTGGATAATATGGTATTTTAATTTGTAAAGTTTTCAGGAAGCTCCATATTGTTTTCCACAATGGCTGTAATAATTTGCATTCACACCAACAGTGCAAGAGGATTCCTTTTTCTCCACATCCTTACCAACACTTGTTGTTTCTTATGTTGTTGATTTTAGCCATCCAGGTTGTCTACCAGTCATTTGGTGTGTGGTGGTATCTCACTGTGGGTTTTTTTAATGTTTGTTTATTTTGAGAGAGAGATAAAGAGTACAAGTGGTGGAGAGATAAAGAGGGAGGAAGAGCGAGACAGGGAGAGAGAATCTCAAGTAGGCTCCACACTGTCAGTGCAGAGCCTGACATGGGGCTCAATCTCACAATTGTGAGATCATGATTGAGCTGAAATCATGAGTCAGATGTTTAAGTGGCTGAGCCACCCAGGCGCCCCTTATTGTGGCCTTGATTTGCATTTTCCTGATGATAAGTGATGTTGATCATCTTTTCATGTGTCTGTTGGCCACCTGGATGTCTTCTTTGGAGAAATGCCTGTTCTCGTCTTCTGCCCATTTTCAACTGGATTATTTGTTTTTGTCGTGTTGAGTTGTATAAGTTCTTTATATATTTTGGATACTAACACTTTATCGGATTTGCAAATATCTTCTCCCATTCGGTAGGTTGTCTTTTATAGTTTTGTCGGTTGTTTCCTTTGCTGTGCAGAAGATTTTCATTTTGATATAGTCCCAAAAGTTTATTTTGATTTTGTTTCCGTTGCCTGAGGAGAAACACCTGGAAAAATGTTGCTGTGGCCGATGTCAGAGAAATTACTGCCTGTGCTCGCTTCTAGGATTTTTATGGTTTTGAGTCTCACATCTAGATTTTTAATGCATTTTGAGTTTATTTTTGTGTATGGTGTAAGAAAGTGGCCCAGTTTTTTTTTTTTTATTTTGCATGTAGCTGTCCAGTTTTTCCAGCACCATTTGTTGAAGAGACTGTCTTTTTCCCATTGCATATTGTTTCCTTCTTTGTTAAAGATTAATTGGCCATATAATCATGGATCTATTTCTGGGATTTATATTCTATTCCATTGATCTACATGTCTATTTTTGTGGCAGTACCTTACTGTTTTGAATACCACAACTTTGTAGTAGAACTTGAAATATGGGACTGTAATACCTCTAGTTTTGTTCTTCTTTTTTAGGATTGTTTTGCCTATTCAAGGTCTTCTCTAGTTCCATAAAAATGTTAAGATTATTTGTTCTAGTTCTGTGAAAATGTTGTTGAGATTTTGATAGTAATTCCATTAAATCTGCAGATTGTTTTGGGTAGTATGGGCATTTTTACAATATTTCTTCTTCCAACCCATAAGCATGGAATGTCTTTAAATTTTTTCTTATTTAAAAAAAATGTTTATTTATTTTTGAGATAGACAGAGACAGAGAGACATAGAGACAGAGTGTGAGCCAGGGAAGGACAGAGAGAGAGGGAGACACAGAATCCGAAAAAGGGTCCAGACTCTGAGTTGTTAGCATAGAGCCCGACGCAGGGCTTGAACTCACAAACCGCGAGATCATGACCTAAGCTGAAGTCGGATTCTTAACCAACCGAGCCACCCAGGCACCCCAATGTCTTTCTCTTTGTGCCATATTTAATTTATTTCATTAATGTTTTATAGTTTTCAGAATACATTTCTTTCACTTCCTGGTTAATTTTATTCCCAGATATTTTATTATTTTTGGTGCAATTGTAAATGGGATTGTTTTCTTAATTTCTCTTTCTGCTGCTTCATTATTAGCATGTAGAAACACAATGGATTTCTGTACACTAACTTTGTATCCATTCATATTGAACCCTACTGAATTCATCTATCAGTTGTAGTAGTTTTTTTTTTTTTGAGTCTTTAGGGTTTTGTTTATTTAGTATCGTGTTATCTGCAAATAGTGAACATTTTACTTCTTTCTTACCAAATTTGGATGCCTTTTATTACTTTCTCTTCTATGATTGCTGTGACATAGGTACTATGTTGAATAAAAGTGGTGAGAATGGACATCCTTTTCTTGTTCTTGACCATAGAAGAAAAACTCTCAGTTTTTCCCCATTGAGTATGATGTTTACTGTGGGTTTTCATATAGGGCTTTTATTATTTTGTGGACTTATTATGTTATGGTGCAATTATATGCTCATATTTTAAATGCACAAAAATAAATATATGTATGTTGTTACAGAAATGTAGTACTGCATATGTTAACTTTCAATTTACTTTAAAAATATTTATTTATTTTGAGAAAAAGATTGAGCACATGTGAGGGAGGGGAAATGAGGGAAGGAGAGAATCCCAAACAAGTTCTTCACTGTCAGTGTAGAGCCTGACACAGAACTCAATCTCACAAACCATGAGATCATGACCTGAACCAAAAATCAAAAGTTGGACATTTAACTGACTGAGCCACCCAGGCGCCCCTCAATTTACCTTTTTTATTTTTATGTATGTATAATATAATGGTTACTTCCATTTCTAAATGGTACATACCATTGTTGTAGTTTGAATTGTTTTAACGGAATCATCAAGTTTGTCTTCTTTATCCTCTATTGCAACTAGGTGGAAAAATGTTTGGCTCATGAGAGTGTGCACACACATGTGTGAATGTGCATGTGTTTGTGCATGTGCTTGGATGCATGTCTGCTATTGCCTAGAACAATCCTCTCTTTCTGTTCCTTCGTTGCTGCTTTTCACTTGTTGTGTCTCTTTGTACATTCAAGTCCAAGTCAAAGGATTGAAGCTAGGTATCCAGATCTATAAACTTTGGCATTATAAGTCATTGCGACTAGCATTAAATACTTCCTAGGATGAGTACCTAAGAATGAGGTTTACAGGCTGAAGGGAATGCATATTTTAAACACTTAGCAATTGCTTAAATATGTACTTTCCAGAAAGGTTGACCAGTTCAGGTTCCATGACTTGGAAATAAGTGAGAAAGACCTTGGAGTTAAGTGCAGAACATGTTGAAAAGTGCTTACATTGAGCCTGCTTTTAGGTGATAACCACCGTCAAAAGACTTAACCCCCACCCCCCACCCCCAAGGAGGAACAAAGGGACTTCTAGCAAGGCAGCATGAGATAGGCCAGGGTGATTGTAAGGACACAGGACTTAGGTTCAATCTGATTGTTCTGTCTTCTTTACCTTCATTTAGGTTCTTCCCACTCTCTGAGGCTCTTGTCAAGGCCTTTTTCCTCCTTGAAGTTTTCACTGATTATTTTGTGCTAACTGGCCATTGCCATCTCTGAGTTCCTAATGGCCTAGCAGTACACCCTTTCCTTTAGATTCGTCCAAATAGTCTCTTATGAAGAAGGTTCTGCCTTTTCAGTTATCTCATCTATTTTACACTTAGTGTGAACCCACAAGGAATGTGGCTCACTCTCAAGATACGCTTGGAGAAGAGGCACAAGCGGGTTTGGGATTTGGGCTTCAGGTCTTTGGAGCAGTATATCCTAGGGTCTTAGGTGTGTAGAGTGTGGTCTAAATGGAAATTAGTGAAGACTCCAAGTAGACATAACTTGGCCCATTGATTCTTCACTACTTGGAATAAAGAATCCAGAGAAGGGCCAGATGCTGACTCTTTGTTTTTTTTTTGTTTTTTTTTTTTCAACATTTTTATTTTTTATTTTTTATTTTTTTTTATTTTTTATTTTTTTTTTATTTATATATGAAATCTATTGTCAAATTGGTTTCCATACAACACCCAGTGCTCATCCCAAAAGGTGCCCTCCTCAATACCCATCACCCACCCTCTCCTCCCTCCCACC
The DNA here is from genome assembly GCF_014898765.1 of Herpailurus yagouaroundi. Lineage (NCBI taxonomy): Eukaryota > Metazoa > Chordata > Mammalia > Carnivora > Felidae > Herpailurus > Herpailurus yagouaroundi. The sequence goes on along the minus strand of NW_024419932.1, from coordinate 278,906 downwards.
CCCCATCAACCCTCAGTTTGCTCTCAGTTCTCAACAGTCTCTTATGCTTTGGCTCACTCCCACTCTAACCTCTTTTTTTTTTTTTTCCTTCCCCTCCCCCATGGGTTCCTGTTAAGTTTCTCAGGATCCACATAAGAGTGAAACCATATGGTATCTGTCTTTCTCTGTATGGCTTATTTCACTTAGCATCACACTCTCCAGTTCCATCCACGTTGCTACAAAAGGCCATATTTCATTTTTTCTCATTGCCACGTAGTATTCCATAGTGTATATAAACCACAATTTCTTGATCCATTCATGAGTTGATGGACATTTAGGCTCTTTCCATAATTTGGCTATTGTTGAGAGTGCTGCTATGAACATTGGGGTACAAGTGCCCCTATGCATCAGTACTCCTGTGTCCCTTGGATAAATTCCTAGCAGTGCTATTGCTGGGTCATAGGGTAGGTCTATTTTTAATTTTCTGAGGAACCTCCACACTGCTTTCCAGAGCGGCTGCACCAATTTGCATTCCCACCAACAGTGCAAGAGGGTTCCCGTTTCTCCACATCCTCTCCAGCATCTATAGTCTCCTGATTTGTTCATTTTGGCCACTCTGACTGGCGTGAGGTGATACCTGAGTGTGGTTTTGATTTGTATTTCCCTGATAAGGAGCGACGCTGAACATCTTTTCATGTGCCTGTTGGCCATCCGGATGTCTTCTTTAGAGAAGTGTCTATTCATGTTTTCTGCCCATTTCTTCACTGGGTTATTTGCTTTTCGGGGGTGGAGTTTGGTGAGCTCTTTATAGATTTTGGATACTAGCCCTTTGTCCGATATGTCATTGGCAAATATCTTTTCCCATTCCGTTGGTTGCCTTTTAGTTTTGTTGGTAGTTTCCTTTGCTGTGCAGAAGCTTTTTATCTTCATAAGGTCCCAGTAATTCACTTTTGCTTTTAATTCCCTTGCCTTTGGGGATGTGTCGAGTAAGAGATTGCTACGGCTGAGGTCAGAGAGGTCTTTTCCTGCTTTCTCCTCTAGGGTTTTGATGGTTTCCTGTCTCACATTCAGGTCCTTGATCCATTTTGAGCTTATTTTTGTGAATGGTGTGAGAAAGTGGTCTAGTTTCAACCTTCTGCATGTTGCTGTCCAGTTCTCCCAGCACCATTTGTTAAAGAGACTGTCTTTTTTCCATTGGATGTTCTTTCCTGCTTTGTCAAAGATGAGTTGGCCATACGTTTGTGGGTCTAGTTCTGGGGTTTCTATTCTATTCCATTGGTCTCTGTGTCTGTTTTTGTGCCAATACCATGCTGTCTTGATGATGACAGCTTTGTAGTAGAGGCTAAAGTCTGGGATTGTGATGCCTACTGCTTTGGTCTTCTTCTTCAAAATTACTTTGGGTATTCGGGGCCTTTTGTGGTTCCATATGAATTTTAGGATTGCTTGTTCTAGTTTCGAGAAGAATGCTGGTGCAATTTTGATTGGGATTGCATTGAATGTGTAGATAGCTTTGGGTAGTATTGACATTTTGACAATATTTATTCTTCCAATCCATGAGCAGGGAATGTCTTTCCATTTCTTTACATCTTCTTCAATTACCTTCATAAGCTTTCTATAGTTTTCAGCATACAGATCCTTTACATCTTTGGTTAGATTTATTCCTAGGTATTTTATGCTTCTTGGTGCAATGGTGAATGGGATCAGTTTCTTTATCTGTCTTTCTGTTGCTTCATTGTTAGTGTATAAGAATGCAACTGATTTCTGTACATTGATTTTGTATCCTGCAACTTTGCTGAATTCATGTATCAGTTCTAGCAGACTTTTGGTGGAGTCTGTCGGATTTTCCATGTATAATATCATGTCATCTGCAAAAAGCGAAAGCTTGACTTCATCTTTGCCAATTTTGATGCCTTTGATTTCCTTTTGTTGTCTGATTGCTGATGCTAGAACTTCCAGCACTATGTTAAACAACAGCGGTGAGAGTGGGCATCCCTGTCGTGTTCCTGATCTCAGGGAAAAAGCTCTCAGTTTTTCCCCGTTGAGGATGATGTTAGCTGTGGGCTTT
>NW_024419932.1:246886-271862 GCF_014898765.1 Herpailurus yagouaroundi | reverse complement strand
TGGTGAGGACCTGCAGGGCACTTCCCCTGTGCTGTGGTGTATAACTGGAGTTGGTGGGCAGAGCCGCAGTCAGACCTGATGTCTGCCCCCAGCCCACCGCTGGGGCCACAGTCAGACTGGTGCGTGCCTTCTCTTCCCCTCTCCTAGGGGCGGGATTCACTGTGGGGTGAGGTGGCCTGTCTGGGCTACTTGCACACTGCCAGGCTTGTGATGCTGGGGATCTGGCGTCTTAGCTGGGGTGGGTAGGCAAGGTGCACGGGGGCAGGAGGGGCAGGCTTAGCTTGCTTCTCCTTAGGTGATCCACTTCAGGAAGGGCCCTGTGGCAGCAGGTGGGAGTCAGATCCGCTGCCGGAGGTTTGGCTCCGCAGAAGAGCAGAGTTGGGTGTTTGCGCGGAGCGAGCAAGTTCCCTGGCAGGAACTGGTTCTCTTTGGGATTTTGGCTGGGGGATGGGCGGGGAAGATGGCGCTGGCGAGCGCCTTTGTTCCCCACCAAACTGAGCTCTGTCGTCCGGGGGCTCAGCAGCTTTCCTTCCCTTTGTCCTCCAGCCTTCCTGCTTTCTGAGCAGAGCTGTTAACTTATGACCTCCCAGCCGCTAAGTCGCGCTTGCTGTCGGAACACAGTCCGTCAGGCCCCTCCGCTTTTTGCAAGCCAGACTTGGGGGCTCTGCTTGGCCGTCGAGCCGCCCCTCCGCCCCGGCTCCCTCCCGCCAGTCCGTGGAGCGCGCACCGCCTGGCCGCCCTTCCTATCCTCTTCCATGGGCCTTTCGTCTGCGCTTGGCTCTGGCGACTCCGTTCTGCTAATCCTCTGGTGGTTTTCTGGGTTATTTAGGCAGGTGTAGGTGGAATCTTAGTGATCAGCAGGATGCGCGGTGAGCCCAGCGTCCTCCTACGCCGCCATCTTCGAGATGCTGACTCTTTGAAAGTGGGGCTTTGGGCTAAGACTTTTTCTGCTCACACTCTAAGGAGATAATGTCTTTGGAAATACTGCTTAAATTCTTTAGTTTTATATATATACATATATATATGTATAAAACTTTAGTTTTTATATTTATATAATAATATATAATTATATAATAAAATATATTTTTATAATTTATATTTATATTTATATTTGTTATATTTAAATATATTTATAATATATTTATATTTATAATATTTATAATTATATATATATATAATTATATAAAATAATAATGAAAATATCTCCCTTGTGGTTTTGGGAATATAACATGAGATAATGGGGGCATTAGCTGGGTGGCTTAGTTGGTTGAGTGTCTCACTCTTGATTTTGGCTCAGGTCACGATTCCAAGGCTGTGAGATCGAGCCCCACATTGGGCTGAGCATGCAGCCTGCATAAGATTCTTTCTTTCCTTCTGCTCTCTCCCTCTCTCCAAAAAAAGGGGAGAAATTGGAATAGTATCTATAGTGTCTACCTCATGACCTACACATATATGTCACCTCATATGTCATTCATCTGTTGATGGGAATTTGGATTGTTTCCATCTCTTTCCTATTGTGAATAAGACTGCAATTAATATTCATGTACACATATATGTCTGTGTCCCTGTGTTCTGTTTTCTTTGGTGTATATCTAGGAATGGAAATGCTTGGCCATATGGTAATATATATTTAACTTTTGAAGTAACTGCCAAACTGTTTTCCACAGCAGCTTCACCATTTTACATTCCTACCAGCAATATACAAATATTCCAATTATCCACACATCCTTGTCAAGACTTGTTATTTTCCATTTTTATTATACTTCTTTTCCATTTTTTATTATACCTATATCTAGCAGTGTGTGGGTGTGAAGTGGTATCTCATTGTGCCTTCCCTTTGCATTTTGCTAATGATAAAAGATGTTGGACACATTTTCATGTACTTCTTGGTCATTAAGTATCTTCCTTGGAGATTTAAGTCCTTGCACCATTTTTAATTTGCTTGTTTGTCTTCTTGATGATTTGTAAGAGGTTTTTTTTTTAATATTTTAAACATTAAAACATTCAATTGTGGTCAGAAAAGATATTCTGTATTCCTCTAATTTTTTCAAATGCATTGATATTTTTATTGTGACCTAAATTATGTTCCATACTGGAGCATGTTCCATGTGCACTGAAGAAGAATGTTTATTCTTCTGTTGTTGTGTAGCATGTTCTATATATATCTGTTAGGTCTAGTTGGTTTATAATATTGTTCGAGTCCTCCATCTTTACTGGTTAGTTGTCTAGATATTTTATCCATTATTGAAACTGGGGTGTTGAATTCTCCAAGTATTATTCTAGAACTACTTGTTTATTTCTTCAATTTTGTCATGTGTGCTTCACATATTCTTGGGATCTTTCATTTCCTACATATATGTTTTTAATTGTTATATTTTTTGATGAATTTAACTTTTTAGAAATACATAATAATTTTATTTTGTCACTTGTAACAGGTTTTTAAACTTAGAATATAATAATATAGATACTACAGTCTTGCTAACTATTCACATGAAATATGTTTTACCATCCTTTCACTTTCAATTTATATGTGACTTTGGATCTAAAGTGAGTTTCTTTTTTTAAGTTTATTTATTAATTTTGAGAGAGAGAGAGAGCCCACAAGTAGGGGAGGGGCAGAGAAAGAAGAAGAGAGAGAATCCCAAGCAGACTCCTCTCTGTCAGCATGGAGCATGATGTGGAGCTTGAACTCTCCACAAACCATGGGAGTGTTACCTGGTCCGAAATCAGGAGTCTGATGCTTAACCAACTGAGCCACGCAGGTGCCCCTTGAGTTTCTTATAGACAGCATATAATTAGATCATGAATTTTGTCCATTATGCCAATCTCTCCACCTTTTGATTGGAGAGTTTAATCTATTTACCTTTCAAATAATGACTAATAAGGAAGGGCTTACTGCTACCATTTTTTCCTGTATGTCTTATCCTTTATTTTGGTCCTCATTTCCTCCATTATTTCTTCCTTTCTGTTTAGTTGATTTTTGGTAGTAAGCTATTTTTTCCCCTTCTCATTTTTTTGTGTCTAATTTTAGATATTTGTGGTTACCACAGAGGTTACATTGAATATACCAAATCTGTAACAATCCAGTTTGAATTTATATCACTTGATTTCAATAGTGTACAAAATCTCTGCTCCTATAGAACTCTGTCTACCTCTTTTATGTTTTGTCACAAATTACATATTTACCAATGTGTATCTAATAACATATATTCATAATTACTTTATGCATGTTTCTTTTTTATATCAAGCAGGCAGTAAAAAGTGAGTTATAAACCAAAAATACAATACTGGCTTATATATTTGCCCATAATTTACCTTTACCAGAGATCTTTATTTCTTCATATGATATTGAGTTACCATTTGATGTCCTTTCATTTGATGAACACCTTTTACTATTTCCTGTGGGGCAGGTTTCTTGGTAACAAACTCCCCCAGTTTTTGTTTTTCTGAGTATGTCTTAATTTTTCCCTCATTTTAAAAGGAGAGTTGTACCTGATATAGAATTTATGGTTTACAGTTTCTGTTTAATTTCAGCACTTTAAATATGTCATTGCACTACCTTCTGATCTCCATGGTTTCTGGTGAGAAATTACATAATAATCTTATTATCTTTAACTTGTGAGAAGTCACTATTCTTGTTGCCTTCAAGAGTCTCCTTGCCCCTCAACAGTTCAATTTTTTGTCTTCGTGTAGATCTCTTTTCGTCTATCCTACTTGGACTTGTTGAGCTTCTTTGATGTGTAGATTTGTTTTTCATCAAATTTTGTAGTTTTGGCCATTATTTATATTTCATCTTGAGTCAGTTTCAGTAGTTTGTGTTTTATATGTATGTCTATATTTAATCTGTTATTGACTTTGTTGGCATATAGTTGTTTATAATAGTCCCTTATAACCCATTTTCATTTTAGTAAAGTTGATGGTATTGTCCCCTCTTTTATTCTTGATGTTAGTAATTTGTCTTTTCTCTTTTCTTCAATCTAGTTAGAGTTTGTCAATTTCATTCCTCAAAGAAATAATTTCTGGTACTTTTAATTTTCTCTAATGTATTTCACTAATTTTTCTTCTGTAATTGTTGATATTCTGCCTTTAGGTTGTTTTCAGATTAATTTGCTCTTCTTTTTCTAGAGTTTTGTTTGTTTTTTTTGTTTTAGAAAATTGAGTTTTCAGCCTTTCTTTTTCTTTCTTTCTTTCTTTCTTTCTTTCTTTCTTAAGTAAACTTTATGTCAAATGTTGAGCTTGAGCTCACAACCCTGAGATCAAGAGTCACATTCTCTACTGACGAAACCAGCCAGGTGTCCACAGCCATTATTTCTTTGGTTACTTTTTCTACCCTTTTCTCTTTCCTTTTCTTCAGGTACTCTCATTGCACATATGTTGGTATTCTTAAAGGTGTCTTACATTTTTTTGTCTCTGATCATTTTTCTTCATTCCTTTTTATCTTTCTTCTTCAGAATGCATAATGCCATTCTTCAACTTCACTCATGTTTTCTTATTTCTGTTGAAATCTGTTGAACACCTCCAATGAATTTTTCATTTTCATTATTATATTTTTCAAATCCAACGTTTCTATTTTGTTTTTTTTTATTTTTAAAATCTTTATTATATTTTCTATTTCATAATATATTGTCTTCATATCTTCCATTACTTCATTAAGCATGATTTATTTTAGTGTTGGAAGATATTTATAATTTGAAATCTTTGTATGTTCAGTCTGACATGTGGACCTTCTCACAGGCAGTTTGTGTTGCTTTCGCTTTCCTATGTATGGATCTCATATTCCTCTTTGTTTGCATTGACAATGACACTCTTATTGACCAAAGTTAATCAGGCTCTTTTGAGCCCTCTTCTTGTTACGCCTTGTCGTTGGACTGTCAAGATTAGTTTTAGCAAAAAGTCCTATTGATTCCAGTTTTAGCAATAATCCTGATAAGCTAGTTTAGCAAGAATCTTTCCACCCTTGAAATTTAATTAAGTTCTTCCTCCACCCTTGATATCTAATCAAGTTTCTCTTAGTAATTTTAATTCAATGACTTTTTCTCCCTGTCAATTGATAATAAAAATCCCCTGCTGTAAGTTAAGAAGGAAGAGTAATAGGGGGTCCCTATGCTTGCCTCATCCCTTGAACAGAGCTAATAAAATATTAAATCATTCTGAACATTCAAATAATTGATCTGAAAACTGAAAGAACAAACTGCACAACTAGAAGTTGAAAAGAGGTCATATTGTGGAAGGTAGGAGGTGTGGAGCGATGATTAAGGGGAGAAAAGAATTGCCAGTGCTGCAGAGGGGAAGACTCCTGATCACAGAGAGTGGATAGAAACAGAGTAAGAGAGGGGGAGAGAGCAATGTGCAGGGGATTACACAAGAAAAACACTTTCTTAAAACCATTGACTGGAAAAATGAGAAGGGCTGATTATTATTAAAAGTTTTTTATAAACAAGGGAGCTCAAAGTCAGAAGCTTTAGAGGTCTGTGACATCGCTGGGGTGGAGCCTTATGGGCATAGTGGTACTCCTGTGAAGAAGGAGGGCAGAAGCCAGGGAGTGGACAGCATGATCTGATGATCCCCTGGGTTGAGGAAAGGCACTTCCTCTTCTTGGAGTGCATTTGGGAGAGGGGACACTGCTTCTCAGGTGCAAAGAGCCAGCAGGTGCCATTGAGCTGTCCTGTTCATTAACATATGTGCAGAAGCACCTGCTGAAGGGAGCTAACATGGACACTGGCTTTTTGCTCTCCTCTACCATAAACTCCAAGCCCCTGTGTGTTCATGCAACTGCCCTTCTGAGACAAACTGGCACCAGCCACAGTGTGGCAAAACCCTCCCCCAGAGGATCAGCAAGGGTCCACATTGCACCAGGTCCCTAAAATTTGGAGTTTTGAAGCCAAACCAGAATGTATGAGGTTAAACACAGGAGCACTGTGCCACTGAGTGGGCAGATGACTTGGCCACAGATAGGGTGTAGGCAGGGATCTGAGGGATCCTTAGGTCACATAAGGGGAGATTGCTCTTATGTGAAGGCTTTCTGAAGAGCAGTGGGTGCAAAATTTCCTCTCCTGGGATGAGGGAGAAGGCTGATACCAATTTTATTCCCTGCCAGTCAGCACAGACCCTCAGACTTCATTGAGCAGCATAGCACCCACAGTGGAGGCTTGAGCCACTTACAATAAGCCCCGCCTCCCTGCACTGCCTAGGTGTTTTGTTTTGTTTTTGTTTTTTTTTAATACAGCAAGTGTGCCTGAGAACCAGAGCAAAAGTGAGCCGCTCCCCCAGAAATCCACCACAAACTTCCCATATGCACCAAGTTTATTGACCATAGAGTTCTGCAAAACTTCGGGTCTAGTGGGAATTGAATCTAGCCCTTTTTAAAATATGAAACGTATTGTCAAATTGGTTTCCATACAACACCCAGTGCTCATCCCAGCAGGAGCCCTCCTCAATGCCCATCACCCACCATCCCCTCTCTCCAACTCCCCATCAATCTTCAGTTTATTCTCAGTTTTTAAGAGTCTCTTATGCTTTGGCTCTCTTCCTCTCTTTTTTTTTCCTTCCCCTCCCCCATGGTCTTCTGTTAAGTTTCTCAGGATCCACATAAGAGTGAAAACATGGTGGGGCGCCTGGGTGGCGCAGTCGGTTAAGCGTCCGACTTCAGCCAGGTCACGATCTCGCAGTCCGTGAGTTCGAGCCCCGCGTCAGGCTCTGGGCTGATGGCTCAGAGCCTGGAGCCTGTTTCCGATTCTGTGTCTCCCTCTCTCTCTGCCCCTCCCCCGTTCATGCTCTGTCTCTCTCTGTCCCAAAAATAAATAAACGTTGAAAAAAAAATTTAAAAGAGTGAAAACATGGTATCTGTCTTTCTGTGATGACTTATTTCACTTAGCATAGCACTCTCCAGTTCCATCCAAGTTGCTACAAAAGGCCATATTTCATTCTTTCTCATTGCCAAGTAGTATTCCATTGTGTATATAAACCACAATTTCTTTATCCATTCATCAGTTGATGGACATTTAGACTCTTTCCATAATTTGGCTATTGTTGAAAGTCCTGCTATAAACATTGAGGTACAAGTGCTCCTATGTATCAGTACTCCTGTATCCCTTGGGTAAATTCCTAGCAGTGCTATTGCTGGGCCATAGGGTAGATCTATTTTTAATTTTTTGAGGAGCCTCCACACTGTTTTCCAGAGTGGCTGCACCAGTTTGCATTGCTACCAACAGTGCAAGAGGGCTCCTGTTTCTCCACATCTTCTCAAGCATCTATAGTCTCCCCACATCCTCTCCAGCATCTATAGTCTCCTGATTTGTTCATTTTAACCTTTTTAAACAAGTAGACCAAAATACACCTAGTTAAAATACACTGGAAAAGGTCTAAACACTCTCTACTGTAGGCGAGGTGAAACTCTGGGCTGATTTGAGGGAAAGAACATCCGAAACACAACAGCAAAGTGTACACAGCATACACCAGAAACACTTCCTTAAGCTCCAAGTCTTGGTCAGTATATGTAATCTTCTTAATATACCCATTACTCTCAGGAGCATGTTTCTCAGGAAACATAACAGGCTTTCTAACACACAGAAAAGAGACACCTAGACCAAGACTGAAGAATCCATCCCAAAATGCCAAGATAGAGGAATTCATCACAAAGAAAGCACAGGGAAAGGTGATGGCCAGCAATCTAATCCAAACAGATATAAGTAGTATGTCTGAATGAGAATTTAAAACAATAATCATCAGGGTACTAGTTGGGCTTGAGAGAAACATAGAAGACACCAGGGAGTCCCTTAGCACAGAGATGAAAGACCTAAAAACTAGTCAGGCCAAAATAAAAAAAAAATGGTATAACTGAAATGCAACAGTGGCTGTATGTAATGACCACAAGGATTGGAGAAACAGAGGAACTACGTGATATAGAAGATGAAATTATGGAAAATAATAAAACTGAGAAGCAGAAGGAAAGAAAAATATTAGATCATGGATGTAGACTTGGGGAATTCAGTGACTCCATAAAGCTTAATAGCATTCATATCATAGGAGTTCCAGAAGAAGAGAAGGGAAAAGAGGCCAAAAGGTTTATTTCATCAAATTATAGATTAAAATTTCCCTAATCTGGGGAAGGAAAAAAACATCCAAATCCAGAAGGCACAGACAGCTCCCATCAAAATCAACAAAAGCAGGCAAACACCAAGACATATTATAGCAAAATTTGCCAAATACAGAAACGGAAAATACCCAGAGAGCAGTAAGGAAAAAGAAATCCCAAACTTACAAGAGAAGACAAATAAGATTAGCAGCATACCTATCCACAGAAACTTGGCAGACCAGAAAGGAGTGGAGTGATATAGTCAATATGATAAATGAGAAAAATATTCATCTAAGAATTCCTTATCCAGCAAGGCTTTCATTCAGAATAGAAGTAGAGATAGTTTCCCAGAAAAACAAAAACTAAAGGAGTTTGTGATCACTAAACCAACCCTGCAAGAAATATTAAAGGGGACTCTTTGAGTGGGAAAGTAAGACCAAAAGCAACAAAGACTGGAAAAGAACAGAGAAAATCTCCAGAAACAATGACTTAACAAGTTATACAATGGCACTAAATTCATATTCATCAATAATCACTCAGAATACAAATGGAATAAATGCTCTAATCAAAAGACATAGTGTATCAGAATGCATAAAAAAGCAAGACTCATGTATATACTGCCTACAAGATATTCATTTTAGACTTAAAGTCACCAGCAGATTGAAAGTGAGGGGATGGAGAACAATTTACCATGCTAATGGACATCAATAGTAAGCCACAGTAGCCATAATTATATCACAAAAACTAAAATTTAAACTAAAAAGTGTAACAAATAATGAAGGGCACTATATCGTAATAAAGAGGTCTATTCAACAATAAGATTTAACAATTGTAAATATTCATGCCCCCAAATTGGACCAACCCAAACATATAAAACAATTAATAACAAACATAAAGAAACTCATTGATAATAATACGATAATAGTAATGAACTTTAACACCCAACTTACAACAATGGACAGATTCTCTAAGCAGAAAACCAGCAAGAAAACAATGGCTTTGAATGACACACTGGACCAGATGGACTTAACAGATATATTTAGAACATTTCAGCCTAAAGCAGCAGAATACATATTCTATTCCAGTGCACATGGAATATTCTCCAGAATAAATCACATACTGGGTCAAAAATCAGTCCTCAACAAACACAAAAGGAATGAGATCATACCATGCATATTTTCTGACAACAATGCTATGAAACTTAAAGTCAATCACAAGAAAATATTTGCAAAGACCACAAATATATGGAGTATAAAGAACATATACTAAAGAATGAATGAGTTAAGCAGAAATTTAAAGATGAACTAAAGAAATGCATGGAGGGGGAAGATGGCAGCATAGGAGGACACAGGGCTCACCTCATCCTGCTGATCGCTTAGATTCCACACACATCTGCCTAAATATCCAAAAAACCACCAGAAGAATAGTAGAATGGACTCTCCAGAGCCAAGCATAGACAAGAGGCCCACAGAAGAGGGTAGGAGGGGCAGAAAGGTGGTGAGGGAGGAAGCCAGGGCACCGAAGGGGGAGTCCACCCTGCAAGGCAGAGCCCCCGCTTTTGCAGGCTTGCAAAAGCGGAGGGGCCTGATTCCGTGAGTTCTGACAGCCAGTTGGACTTAACATCTGGAATGTTAAAAGTGAACACCTATAAATGAGGTGAAAAATAAAATGCAGGAGGGCATAGCAGGGATTGAAGAGGCAGGGGAGAGAACAGGTGACTTAGAAGATAAAATTATGGAAAAATAAAAAGCTGAGAAAAAGAGAGATAAAAAAAACCAGGAGTATGAGGTGAGAATTAGAGAACTAAGTGACGCAATCAAATGGAACAGTATGCGTATCAAAGGAATTCCAGAAGCAGAAGAAGAGAGAGAAAGGGGCAGAAGGTGTACTTGAACAAATCACAGCTGAGAACTTCCCTGATCTGGGGAAGGAAAAAGGCAGTGAAATCCAAGAGGCACAGAGAACACCCTTCAGACATAACTTGATCTTCTGAATGACATATCATAGTGAAACTGGAAAAATACAAGGATAAAGAGACAATTCTGAAACCGGCTAGGGATAAACACACTATAACGTACAAAGGGAGACCCATAAGAGTTAGGGCAGACCTATCTACTAGAACTTGGCAGGCAAGAAAGGAATGGCAGGAAATCTTCAATGTTCAGTGTGATGAACAGAAAAAATATGCAGCCGAGAATCCTTTATCCAGCAAGTCTGTCATTCAGAATACAAGGGGAGATAAAGGTTTTCCCAAACAAACAAAAACGGAAGGAATTCATCACCACTAAACCAGCCCTACAAGAAATCCTAAGGGGGACTCTGTGAGTGAAATGTTGCAAGGACCACAAATCAGCAGAGACATCACTACAAGCATGAAACCTACAGACATCACAACGACTCTAAACCCATATCTTTCCATGATAACACTGAATGTAAATGGACTAAATGCTGCAACCAAAAGACATAGGATTTCAGAATGGATAAAAAACAAGACCCATCTCTTTGTTGTCTACAAGAGACTCATTTTAGACCTGAGGACACCTTCAGATTGAAAGTGAGGACATGGAGAACTATCTATCATGCTACTGGAAGTCACAAGAAAGCTGGAGTAGCCATACTTATAACAGACAAACTAGACTTTAAATTAAAGTCTGTAACAAGAGATGAAGAAGGGCATCATGTAATAATTACAGGGTCTATCCATCTGGAAGAGCTAACAATTATAAATGTCTATGCGCCGAATACAGGAGCCCCCAAATATATAAAACAATCACAAACATAAGCAACCATATTGATAAGAATGTGGTAATTGCAGGGGACTTTAATACTCCACTTACAACAATGGATAGATCATCTAGACACACGGTCAATAAAGAAACAAGGGCCCTTAATGATACATTAGATCAGATGGACTTGACATATATTTAGAACTCTGCATCCCAAAGCAACAGAATATACTTTCTCCTCGAGTGCACATGGAACATCTCCAAGATAGATCACATACTGGGTCACAAAACAGCCCTTCATAAGTATACAAGAATTGAGATCATACCATGCACACTTTCAGACCACAATGCTATGAAGCTTGAAATCAACCACAGGAAAAAGTCTGGAAATCCTCCAAAAACATGGAGGTTAAAGAACACCCCACTAAAGAATGAATGGGTCAACCAGGCAATTAGAGAAGAAATTAACAAATATATAGAAACAAATGACAATGAAAATACAAAAATACAAACGCTTTGGGATGCAGAGAAGGGAGTCCTGAGAGGAAAATACATTGCAATCCAAGCTTATCTCAAAAACAAGAAAAATCCCAAATACAAAACCTAACAGCACACCTAAAGGAAATAGAAGCAGAACAGCAAAGACACCCCAAACCCAGCAGAAGAATAGAAATAATAAAGACCAGAGTAGAAATAAGCAATACGGAATCTAAAAAAAAAACAAAAAACAAAAAAAAAAAACAACTATAGAGAAGATCAATGAAACCAAGAGTTGTTTTTTTGAAAAAATAAACAAAATTGATAAAAGTCTAGCCAGGCTTCTCAAAAAGAAAAGGGAGATGACCCAAATAGATAAAATCATGAATGATAATGGAATTATGACAACCAATCCCTCTGAAATACAAGCAATTATCAGGGAATACTAGGAAAAATTATGGAAGCATCATGGAAGAAATGAAAAAAATCCTAAGCATCCACACATTTCCAAAACTCAAACAGGAAAAAATAGAAAACTTGAACAGACCCATAACTAGCGAAGAAATTGAATCGGTTATCAAAAATCTCCCAACATATAAGAGTCCAGGACCAGATGGCTTCCCTGGGGAATGCTACCAGACATTTAAAGCAGAGATAACACTTATCCTTCTCAAGCTTTTGCAAAAATTGAAAGGGAAGGAAAACTTCTGGACTCATTGTATGAAGCCAGCATTCGTTTGATTCCCAAACCAGACAGAGTCCCCGCAAAAAAAGAGAACTATAGGCCAATATCCCTGTTGAATATGGATGCAAAAATTCTCAATAAGATACTAGCAAATCGAATTCAACAGCACATAAAAAGAATTCTTCACCATGATCAAGTGGGATTCATTCCTGGGCTGCGGGCCTGGTTCAACATTCGCAAATCAATCAATGTGACACATCACATTAATAAAAGAAAAGAGAAGAACCATAAGATCCTGTCAATTGATGCAGAAAAAGCATTTGACAAAATTCAGCATTCTTTCTTAATAAAACCCCTCAAGAATGTCGGGATAGAAGGAACATACTTAAACATCATCAAAGCCATTTATGAAAACACACAGCTATTATTATCCTCAAAGGGGAAACTGAGAGCTTTCCCCCTGAGATCAGGAACACGACAGGGATGTCCACTCTCACCGCTGTTGTTTAACATAGAGTTGGAAGTGCTAGCATCAGCAATCAGACAACAAAAGGAAATCAAAGGCATCAAAATTGGCAATGATGATGTCAAGCTTTCACTTTTTGCAGATGACATGATACTCTACATGGAAAACCCGACAGACTCCACCAAAAGTCTGCTAGAACTGATACGTGAATTCAGCAAAGTTGCAGGACACAAAATTAAAGTACAGAAATCAGTTGCATTCTTATACACTAAAAATGAAGCAACAGAAAGACAAATAAAGAAACTGATCCCATTCACAACTGAACCAAGAATCATAAAATACCTAGGAATAAGCCTAACCAAAGATGTAAAAGATCTGTATGCTGAAAACTATAAAAAGCTTATGAACAAAATTGAAGAAGATACAAAGAAATGGAAAACATTCCGTGCTCATGGATTGGAAGAATAAATAATGTTAAAATATCAATACTGCCCAAAGCGATCTACACATTCCAAGTAATCCCAATCAAAACTGCACCAGCATTCTTCTTGAAGCGAGGACAAGCAATCCTAAAATTTGTATGGAACCACAAAAGACCCCAAATATCCAAAGTAATTTTGAAAAAGAAGACCAAAGCATTAGGCATCACAATCCCAGACTTTAGCCTCTACTACAAAGCTGTCGTCATGAAGACAGCATGGTATTGGTACAGAAGCAGACACATAGACCAATGGAATAGAATAGAGACTCCAGAATTGGACCCACAAAATTATGGCCAACTAATCTTTGACAAATCAAGAAAGAATATCCAATGGGAAAAAGACAGTCTCTTTAACAAATGGTGCTGGGACAACTGGACAGCAACATGCAGAAGTTTGAAACTAGAAGACTTTCTTACAACATTCAAAAAAATAAACTCAAAATGGATAAAGGACCTGAATGTGAGACAGGAAACTATCAAAATCCTAGAGAAGAAAGCAGGAAAAAACCTCTCTGACCTCAGCCGTAGCAATTTCTTACTCGACACATCCCCAAAGGCAAGGGAATTAAAAGCATAAATGAACTATTGGGACCTCATCAAGATAAAAAACTTCTGCACTTCAAAGGAAACAATGAACAAAACTAAAAGGCAACCGAATGAATGGGAAAAGATATTTGCAAATGCCATATCGGACAAAGGGCGAGTATCCAAAGTCTAAAAAGAACTCACCAAACTCCAACCTGAAAGACAAACAATCCAGTGAAGAAATGGGCAGAAAACATGAATAGACACTTCTCTAAAGAAGACATCCAGATGGCCAACAGGCACATGAAAAGATGCTCAACGTTGCTCCTCATCAGGGGAATACAAATCAAAACCACACTCAGATACCACCTCACGCCAGTCAGAGTGGCTAAAATGATCAAATCAGGAGACTATAGATGCTGGCGAGGATGTGGACAAACAGGTGCACAGGTGGGTATGCAAACTGGTGCAGCCACTCTGGAAAACAGTGTGGAGGCTCCTCAAAAAATTAAAAATATATCTACCCTATGGCCCAGCAATAGCACTGCTAGGAATTTACCCAAGGGATACAGGAGTACTGATGCATAAGGGCACTTGAACCCCAATGTTTATAGCAGCACTCTCAACAATAGCCAAATTGTGGAAAAAGCCTAAATGTCCATCAACTGATGAATGGATAAAGAAATTGTGGTTTATATACACAATGGAATACTACTTGGCAATGAGAAAGAATGAAATATGGCCCTTTGTAGCAACCTGGATGGAACTGGAGAGTGCTATGCTAAGTGAAATAAGTCATAGAGAGAAAGATCGATACCATATGTTTTCACTCTTATGTTGATCCTGAGAAACTTAACAGAAACCCATGGGGGAGAGGAAGGAAAAAAAAAGTTAGGGAGAGAGCCAAACCATAAGAGACTCTTAAAAACAGAATAAACTGAGGGCTGATGGGGAGTTGGAGGGAGGGGAGGGTGGGTGATGGGCAGTAAGGATGGCTCCTGTTGGGATGAGCACTGGGTGTTGTATGGAAACCAATTTGACAAAAGTTTCATATTAAAAAAATAAAATAAAATATTTTTTTAATTTAATAAAATAAAATAATTTTCAATATAAAAAAAATACCTGGAAACAAATAAAAATGAAAACAACAGTCCAAAACCTTTGGGATACAGCAAAAGTAGTCATAAGAAGGAAATGCATAGCAGTCAAGTTTACATCAAGAAGGAAGAAAAGTCTCAAATACACAACCTAACCTTGCATCTAAAGGGGCTGGGAAAGGAGAAGCAAATAAAGCCAAAAGCCAGGAGAAGAAGGGAAATAATAAAGATTAGAGCATAAATAAATGATAGAGAAACAAACAAACAAACAAAAAACCAAACCAGTGAAACTAAGAACTGGACCTTTGAAAGAATTAATAAGATTCATAAATCTCTAGCCATTCTTATCGAAAAGAAAAGAGAAAGGACCCAAATAATTAAAATCACAAATGAAAGAGGAGAGATCAAAACCAACACCGAAATGTACATAAATACAGAAAACTACAAAAGAATATTATGAAAAATGATCTGCCAACAAATCGGTAAATCTGGAAGAAAAGGATGAATTCTGAGAAACATAAACTACCAAAACTAATACAGGAAGAAAAGAAAATTTGAACAGACCCATAACCAGCAAAGAAATTGAACCAGTAATAAAAAATATCTCAATAAGTAAAAGTCCAGAGCCAGATGTCTTCCCAGGGGAATTCTACCCAACATTTAAAGAATAGTTAAGGGGCGCCTGGGTGGCGCAGTCGGTTAAGCGTCCGACTTCAGCCAGGTCACGATCTCTTGGTCCGTGAGTTCGAGCCCCGCGTCAGGCTCTGGGCTGATGGCTCAGAGCCTGGAGCCTGTTTCCGATTCTATGTCTCCCTCTCTCTCTGCCCCTCCCCCGTTCATGCTCTGTCTCTCTCTGTCCCAAAAATAAATAAACGTTGAAAAAAATTAAAAAAAAAATAAAGAATAGTTAATACCTATTCTTCTTGAACTATTCTAAAAAATAGAACTGGATGAAAAACTTCCAAACTCATTCTACAAGGCCAACATTACCTTGATTCCAAAACCAAAGATCCCACTAAAAAAGGGAATTATATTCCCATATCCCTGATAAACATGAATGCAAAAAATCTCAACGTGATACAAGCATATCAAATCCTACAGTACATTAAAAGAATTATTGACCATGGTAAAGTTGGATTCATTCTTGGGTTGCAAGGAATTTGAATATTCTCAAATCAATCAACGTGATACGCCACATTAATTAAAGGATAAGAACCATATTGATCTTTTCAATAGATGCAGAAAAAACATTTGTCAACGTACAGCATCCATTCTTGATTAAAACCCTCAACAAAGTAGGGATAGAGGGAACATCCCTCAACATCATAAAGGCCATATACAAAAGATCCACAGCTAATATTATCCTCAATAAGGGAAAACTGTCTAACAAGACAGTGATGTCCACTCTTACCATTGTTATTTAACATAGTACTAGAAAACCTAGCCTCAGCAATCAGACAACAAATGGAAATAAAAATCATCCAAATTGGCAAGGAAGAACTCAAAACTTCACTATTTGCATATGACATGATACTCTATGTAGAAAACCCAAAAGACTTCACCAAAGAATTTTTAGGAATGATACATGAATTCATTAAAGTTGCAGAATACAAAATCAATGTACAGAAATCTATTGTATTTCACCACACCAATAATGAAGCAGCAGAAAGAGAAATCAAAGAATTGATCCTATTTACAATTGTACCAAAAAAACCATAAGACACCTAAGAATAAAACTAACTAAAGAGGCAAAAGACCTGTATTCTGAAAACTATAGAATACTTATGAAGGGAATTGAAAATGACACAAAGAAATGAAAAAAAAAATCCATGCTCATGGATTAGAAAAACAAATATTGTTAACATGTCTATACTTCCCAAAGAAACCTACACATTTAATGCAATTATTATCTGAATACCAACAGTATTTTTTACAGAGCTAAAAGAAACAAACATGAAGTTTGTATGGAACCACAAAAAAACTTGAATAGCCAAAGCAATCTTGAAAAAGAAAACTAAAGATAGAGGCATCATAATTCTGGACTTCAAGTTATATTACAAGGCTGTAGTCATGAAGACAATATGGTACTGGCATAAAAACAGACACATAGATCAATGGAACAGAATAGAAAGCCCAGAAATGGACCCACAACTATATGGTCAACTAATCTTTGACAAGGCAGGAAAGAATATTCCATGGAAAAAAGACAGTCTCTTTAACAAATGTGTTAGGAGAACTGGGCTACAACATACAAAGAATGAAAATGGACCACTTTCTTATACCATATAGAAAAATTAATTCAAAATGGAAGAAAGACCAAAATGTGAGACAAAAAACCATCACAATCCTGGAGGAGAACACAGGCAGCAACCTCTTTGACCCCAGCTGTAGTAATTTCTTATTAGACACATCTCCTGAGGCAAGGAAAACAAAAGCAAAAATTAACTATTGGGACTTATCAAGATAAAAAGGTTCTGGACAGTGAAAGAAACAATCAGCAAAACTAAAAGACCACCTACAGAATTGGAGAAGACATTTGCAAATGATATATCTGATAAAGTATTAATATCCATAATTTATAAAGAGCTTATCAAACTCAACACCCCCCCCCAAAAAAAACAAAGAATCCGTGGAGAAATGGTCAGAAGACATGAATAGACATTTTTCCAAAGAAAACATACAACGGGCTAATAGACACATTAAAAAATATTAAACATCACTCATCATCAGGGAAATACAAATCAGAATCCTGATGAGATACCATCTCAGGCCTGTCAGAATGGCTTAAATTAACAACACAGGAGATATTGGCAAGGATGTGGAGAAAGGGGAAACCTCTTTCACTGTTGGTAGGAATGCAAATTGGTGTAGCCACTCTGGAGAACAGTATGGAGGCTCCTCAAAAAGTTAAAAATATAACTACCCAATGCCTCAGCAATTGCACTACTAGATATTTACCCAAAGGATACAAAAATACTGTTTCAAAGGGCACATGTATCTGTATGTTTATAGTAGCAGAAACATCAACATCCAAACTATGGGTAGAAGTGAAATGTCCACTGACTGATGAATGGATAAAGAAGATGTTGTATGTATGTATGTATATATTATATGTAATATATATATATATATATATATATATATATATATAATATCCAGTCATCAAAAGAAATTATATCTCGCCATTTGCAATGATGTGGATGGCAGCAGA
The DNA here is from genome assembly GCF_014898765.1 of Herpailurus yagouaroundi. Classification (NCBI taxonomy): domain Eukaryota; kingdom Metazoa; phylum Chordata; class Mammalia; order Carnivora; family Felidae; genus Herpailurus; species Herpailurus yagouaroundi. The sequence goes on along the minus strand of NW_024419932.1, from coordinate 254,120 downwards.
ATGTGTTAAGCTAGGTTAAATAAGTCATTCAGAGAAAGACAAATACCATATGAATTCATGCATATGTATAGCTTAAGAAACAAAACAGGTGATCAAAGGGGAAGAAAAAAAAGGGAGGAAAAAACCATAATAGACTCTTAACTATAAAGTAAAAACTGAGGGTGGCTGGGGGGGAGGTGGGGGGGGGATAGGTTAAGTGGGTGATGGTTATTAAGGAGGGCACTTGTGTTGATCACTGGGTGTTATATATAAGTGATGAATCACTAAATTTTACTTCTGAAACCAATATTTCACTATATGTTAACTTAACTAGAATTTAAATAAAATCTGTTGAAATCTGTACTGCTTAGGTAGTATATTTTAAAATCTTTGAATACTGGGGCGCCTGGGTGGCGCAGTCGGTTAAGCGTCCGACTTCAGCCAGGTCACGATCTCGCGGTCCGTGAGTTCGAGCCCCGCGTCGGGCTCTGGGCTGATGGCTCAGAGCCTGGAGCCTGCTTCCGATTCTGTGTCTCCCTCTCTCTCTGCCCCTCCCCCGTTCATGCTCTGTCTCTCTCTGTCCCAAAAATAAAATAAAAAACGTTGAAAAAAAATTTTTTTTAAATCTTTGAATACTGATTTGACTCCCCACCTTCTACAGTATTTGTTTTGGTTGTTGTTCTCTTGCTTGTTTTGTGACTTGACTAGGTTAGGTTAGTGAAGCTATTTCCCCCACCGTGTGAACATTTTGGTATCACTCCTCAGGGGGTTCAGATGGGCATGTGCACAGTCCTCCTGTGATTACAGTGGTTTCTGTCAATACTCTTTTTGATTGTCTCTTTCTCTGATCTCTGTATTAATCTGTTTGTTTCATTTGGTATTACATCTGGCTTGTTAGGCTCCACTAAGTATAGGGTGATTGCTCTGTTTTCATCAAAGCCATGGGGCATAAAATGGTCAATAGTCTGATCCTATTAAATTCAATCAGGTGTAGTTTTTGTGGACAGTTCTAGAACTTTATTCAGACCCTCAGTAGACTCTTATTTACTAACTCTCTCCCTAATTCTCACTGGTGTACTAGCTGGCCTATAGTTTAACTTGTTGCTTTTAATTAAAGGAAGATATTGTTGTACAGTGTATGCTTAAGCTTGATCTTCTTTAGACTGTGTTTCAAATTGAGTCAGCTCTTCTAGGGAGAGCATAAAAGCTCTCTATTTTTATGGACTACTTCTCTCCCTGGGCAAAGACTGTGAGCTGCTACACTAGGCAGTTTTTATTATTATTATTGTGTTGTTGCTGTTGTTGTTGTTGTTGTCATTTCTTCTGATATGAAACCTCTACTCTAAGAGCAATGAAGGGTGAGGGTAATCAGGACCCCTTTACTCTTGGTCTGCCTTTTTGGGTAAAGCCTTTGTCTTTTGGGTAGTGACTGCTGGAAGGGAATCCATAACTGCTTAGTCACATTCACTAAGAATTTAGTTTCTTAAACTCTAATTTATAGGGGAAAAGAAATGCTTGTGACTTGCCAACCTAAAACCTTGATTGGGAACTGAGGGGAAAGGAAGCCCTGTAATTTTGGCCATGGCTCCAGAGTAGAGTTTCTGTTACGATGAGCTAAGGATGAAGAGGAAGAAGGGAACAGGTCCTGGTTCAAATGCCAGAAATCCTTGTTGTTTTTACCAAGTTTTGGTAGATTTTCCTCGAATAAATGTTTCCTCATTTACTGTTTAGCCTTAGGACAACTTCTAAATAATTAAATGGGTTTTTTTAATAGTTTTGGTCTGCTCTGTTTGTTTAACTGTTGAGTGAGTCTTCATAGGTCTTCCTGTTGTCATCACAAAAGTGGACATTATGTCACATTTTTTTTTCATGGCAATTCGATTAATTTAATAGATATAGGACTTACAGGATTTTCTATTTCTTCTTTTTTTTCTATTTTGTTCAGTTATGTTTTTTAATAAGTTCATAGATTAATCTAAATTTTTAAATTTATTGGTATGGGGCACCTGGGTTGAGGTTCAACCTCAGCTGGTTGAGTCCCCAACTATGGCTCAGGCCATGATCTCATGGTTTGTGAGTTCTAATCCCACATCGGGCTTGTTGCTGTCAATGCAGAGCCTGCTTCACATCCTCTGTCCTCTCTCTGACCCTGCCCTGCCCTGCCCTGCTCTCTCTCTCCCTCTCTCCTTCAATCCAATAATCAGGAAAGTTAGGTGTATAAATATATATAGGAATGTGCATATACAAATAGAGACATAAAGAAATTCACCACTGGTGACATTTGGAAATAGATGTGAGATTAAAGGCAAATTTGTTGTTGTTAATTACTTCAATGTCAGTTTTTACATTTTATTTTATTGTACAGTTCCAATCTTATTGCAGTTAAAACAATTCTGACTGGGGCACCTGGGTGGCTCAATCAGTTAAGCACCCAACTCTTGATCTCAGCTCAGGTCATGATCTCACAATTTGTGAGATAAAGACCCGTGTGGGGGTCTGCACTGACAGCATGAAGCCTGACTGGGATTCTCTCTCTCCTTTTCTCACTCCGCCTTCCCCCATTCATGATTCTTCTTCCTCTTTCTCACTCTCAAAATAAATAAACCAAAAAACCCAATTCTGACCATATGTTATCATGTTAATTTGGAATATGTAGAAAAGAATGTAATAATAATAATATTCATAACATACTTTTTATGTTCACCATGTTACAAACAGTGTTCTAAGCTATTTACAGGTACTAAAAAAATCTATTCCTCAGAATAAACCTGTGAAGCTACACTATTAATGTACCCACTTAACACAGAAGATAATCGAGGCACATAGAAGTTAAGCAAATTACCTGAGGTTGTATAGCTAGTAATTTGCAAAACCTGAAGAGAAAACCGTTGGGATCCAGGGACGCCTGGGTGGCTCAGTCGTTAAGCCTCTTATTTCTGCTCAGGTCATGATTGCTTAGTTCGTGAGTTTAAGCCCCGTGTCAGGCCCTGTGCTGACAGCTCATGGCCTAGAGCCTGCTGTGGATCCCATTTCCCTCTCTCTCTGCCCCTCTCTCACTAGCGCTCTGTGTGTCACTCTCTCTCAAAAGTAAAGGAACTTTTAAAAATTAAAAAAAAAACTGTGAGGCTCAACATGAATGCTCTCAGCTTCTCAATAAAAGAAATGATAAATTTATCAAAATAATCTTCAGAGAACATGAGAAGGGTCGGTGAACCCGCTGGTAAAGATTTTGGTGATTGGTTTGGTGGTTACATGGGTGAAAAAGCTCCTGAATCTGGAGCACCGCCCCCACCCTCTTCTTTACTTGTAGTCAGTGTTTTGGGTTTTTTTGTTTTTGGTTTTAGTCTAGTTTTTTTTGTTTTTGTTTATTTGCTTGTGTTATTTGTGTGTTTTCATGTGTTTGTCTCCTGTTTGTCTTTCTGTTTTCCTTTACAAGGATACTCCAAGGAACAAAACAAAGCACACCTTGTGGAGGGCCCAAAATATCACTATGAGTAGGGTAATAAAATAACCAAAGTCACAGCAACAGAGAGAAAGTAACAATCTCCGAAAAAACACCTCTTGAAGGGCCAGGCCCTGGACAGTGTATGACCCAACTTTAATATAGCAGTGCTCGCAGGTGTAGAGTACACAATAAGCTTTAAAAACACATAAGGGGTCTTGTGGACAGAGCGAGAGGGAAGATGGCGACGTAGGAAGACCCTGGGCTCACCAAGTCCTGCTGATCACTTAGATTCCACCCACACCTGCCTAAATAACCCAGAAAACTGCCAGAAGACTTGCAGAATGGATTCTCTGGAGCCAAGCACAGACGAGAGGCCCACGGAAGAGGGTAGGAAGGGCAGAGAGGTGGTGTGCTCTTCACGGAATGGCAGGAGGGAGAAGGGGCGGAGGGACAGCCCACCGGCCAAGCAGAGACCCCGAGTCTGGCTTGCAAAAGTGGAGGGGCCAGACAGAGTGTGTTTGGAGAGCAAGCGGGACTTAACATCTGGAAGGTTATAAGTTAACAGCTCTGCTCAGAGAGCAGGAAGGATGGAGGACAACGGGAGGGAGAGTTGTTGAGCCATGGATGACAGAGCTCAGCTTGGCGGGGAACAAAGGCACTCGCCACCGCCATCTCCCTCACACATCCCCCAACCAAAATCCCAAAGGGAACCAGTTCTTGTCAGGGCAATTGCTTGCACCTTGCAAACACCCAATGCTGTGCTTCTGTGGATCCATCCCTCCTGCAGTGGCGGGTCTGACACCCTCCCGGTGCCACAGGGCCCCTCCTGAAGCGGATCAACAAAGGATAAGTGAGCTGAGCCTCCCCTCCCACCCCTGTGCATCTTGCAGATCCACCCCAGCAAATACGCCAGATCCCCAGCACCACAAGCCTGTCAGTGTGCAAGTAGCCCAGATGGGCCATGCCACCCCACAGTGAATCTCACCCCTGGAGAGGGGAAGAGAAGATACACACCAGTCTGACTGTGGCCCCAGCAGTGGGCTGGGGGCAGTCATCAGGTCAGACTGCGGCCCCACTCAACAACTCAAGTTATTCAAGACAGCACAGGGGAAGTGCCCTGCAGGTCCGCACCACTATAGGGACAACCCAAAATTACAAAACAGAAGAATTCCCCTCAAAAGAATCTCCAGGAAATAACAACAGCTAACGAACTGATCAAAAAGGATTTAAACAATATAACAGAAAGCAAATTTTGAATAATAGTCATAAAATTAATCACTGGGCTTGAAAACAGTATAGAAGACAGCAGAGAATCTATTGCTACAGAGATCAAGGGACTAAGGAACAGTCAGGAGAAGCTAAAAAATGCTATAAACGAACTGCAAAATAAAATGGAAACGACCACAGCTTGGATTGAAGAGGCAGAGGAGAGAGTAGGTGAACAAGAAGATAAAATTATGGAAAAAGAAGAAGCTGAGGAAAAGAGAGATTAAAAAAAATCCAGGAGTATGAGGGTAAAACTAGAGAACTAAGTGATGCACTAAAGAGAAATAATCTACACATAATTGGTATTCCAGAGGAGGAAGAGAGAGGGAAAGGTGCTGAAGGTGTACTTGAAGAAATAATAGCTGAGAACTTCCCTGAACTGGGGAAGGAAAAAGGCATTGAAATCCAAGAGGCACAGAGAACTCCCTTCAGAAGTAACTTGAATCGATCTGCACGACATATCATAGTGAAATTGGCAAAATACAAGGACAAAGAGAAAATTCTGAAAGCAGCTAGGGATAAACGTGCTCTAACTTATAAAGGGAGACCGATAAGACTTGTGACGGATTTCTCTACTGAAACTTGGCAGGCCAGAAAGGAATGGCAGAAAATCTTCAATGTGATGAACAGAAAAAATATGCAGCCGAGAATCCTTTCTCCAGCAAGTCTGTCATTTAGAATAGAAGGAGAGATAAAGGTCTTCCCAAACAAACAAAAACTGAAGGAATTCGTCACCACTAAACCAGCCCTACAAGAGATCCTAAGGGGGATCCTGTGAGGCAAAGTACCAGAGACATTGTTACAAGCATGAAACCTACAGAGATCACAATGACGCTAAACCCATATCTTTCTATAATAACACTGAATGCAAATGGACTAAATGCACCAAACAAAAGACATAGGGTATCAGAATGGATAAAAAACAAGACCCATCTATTTTCTGTCTACAAGAGACTCATTTTAGACCTGAGGACACCTTCAGATTGAAAGTGAGGGGATGGAAAAAAAAAAAGAGATTAGAGTAGAAGAGAGCCAAAGCATAAGAGACCCTTAAAAACTGAGAACAAAGTGAGGGTCGATGGGGGTTGGGAGTGAGGGGAAGGTGGGTGATGGGCATTGAGGAGGGCAACTTTTGGAATGAGCACTGGGTGTTGTATGGAAACCAATTTGGCAATAAACTTCACATTTTGAAAATAGTATTGTAAATAACTAATTCTAACACTGAAATAAAATCTAGATTAATGAAAAAAATATAGTGAGGGGATGGAGAAATATTTATCATGCTACTGGAAGTCAAAAGAAAGCTGGAGTAGCCATACTTATAGCAGACAAACTAGACATTAGGTTAAAGGCTGTAACAAGAGATGAAGAAAGGCATTATATAAAAATTACAGGGTCTATCCATCTGGAAGAGCTAACAACTATAAATGTCTATGCGCCAAATACAGGAGCCCCCAAATATATAAAACAATTACTCACAAACATAAGCAACCTTATTGATAAGAATGTGATAATTGCAGGGGACTTTAACACTCCACTTACAGAAATGGATAGATCATCTAGACACACGGTCAATAAAGAAACAAGGGCCCTGAATGATACAATGGATCAGATGGACTTGACAGTTATATTTAGATCTCTGCATCCCAAAGCAACAGAATATACTTTCTTCTTGACTGCACGTGGAATATTCTCCAAGACAGATCACATACTGGGTCACAAAACAGCCCTTCATAGGTATACAAGAATTGAGATCATACATTCACACTTTCAGACCACAGTGCTATGAAGCTTGAAATCAACCACAGGAAAAAGTCTGGAAAACCTCCAAAAGCATGGAGGTTAAAGAACACCCTAGTATAGAATGAATGTGTCAACCAGGCAATTAGAGAAGAAATTAGAAAATATATGGAAACTAATGAAAATGAAAATACAACAATCCAAATGCTTTGGGATGCAGTGAAGGCAGTCCTGAGAGGAAAATACATTGCAATACAGGCCTATCTCAAAACAAGAAAAATCCCAAATACAAAATCTAACATCACACCTAAACGAAATAGAAGCAGAACAGCCAAGAAAGCCTAAACCGAGCAGAAGAAGATACATAATAAAGATCAGAGCAGAAATAAACAATGTACAATCTAAAATAACTGTAGACACAATGGAATACTACGTGGCAATGAGAAAAAATGAAATATGGCCTTTTGTAGCAACGTGGATGGAACTGGAGAGTGTGATGCTAAGTGAAATAAGCCATACAGAGAAAGACAGATACCATATGGTTTCACTCTTATGTGGATCCTGAGAAACTTAACAGGAACCCATGGGGGAGGGGAAGGAAAAAAAAAAAAGAGGTTAGAGTGGGAGAGAGCCAAAGCATAAGAGACTGTTGAGAACTGAGAACAAACTAAGGGTTGATGGGGGGTGGGAGGGAGGAGAGGGTGGGTGATGGGTATTGAGGAGGGCACCTTTTGGGATGAGCACTGGGTGTTGTATGGAAACCAATTTGACAATAAATTTCATATATAAATAAAAAAAAAAGAA
>NW_024419932.1:224771-246486 GCF_014898765.1 Herpailurus yagouaroundi | reverse complement strand
TATGGGTCTGTTCAAGTTTTCTATTTCTTCTCATTTGAGTTTTGGAAGTGTGTAAGTGCTTAGGAATGTGTCCATTTCTTCCCTTTATGTCATTTCTTCCCTTTGGGTCATCTCCCTTTTCTTTTTGAGAAGCCTGGCTAGGGGTTTTTCAATTTTGTTTAGTTTTTTAAAAAACCAACTCTGGTTTCATTGATCTGCTCTGCAGTTTTTTTTTAGATTTCATATTGTTTATTTCTGCTGTGGTCTTTATCATTTCTCTTCTTCTGCTGGGTTTGGGGTGTCTTTGCTGTTCTGCTTTTATGTCCTTTAGGTGTGCTGTTAGATTTTGTATTTGGGATTTTTCTTGTTTCTTGAGATAGGCCTGGATTACAGTGTATTTTTTCCTCTCACGACTGCGTTCGCTGCATCCCAAAGGGTTTGGATTGTTCTCTTTTCATTTTCATTTGTTTGCATATATTTTTTAATTTTTTCTCTAATTACATGGTTGACCTATTCATTCCATAGTAAGGTGTTCTTCAACCTCCATGCTTTTGAAGATTTCTCAGACTTTTTCCTGTTTTTGATTTCAAACCTCATAGCATTCTGGTCTGAAAGTGTGCATAGTATGATCTCAATTTTTTTATACTTATTAAGTGCTGTTTTGTGACCAAGTATGTGATTTATTTTGGAGAATGTTCCATGTGCACTCGAGAAGAAAGTATATATTGGTGGGGAGTGCGAGGGAGGGGAGGGTGGGTGTGGGCATTGAGGAGGTCACCTGTTGGGAAGAGCACTGGGTATTGTATGGAAACCATGTTGACAATAAATTTCATATTGAATAAGTAAGTAAGTAAATAAAATAATTTAAAGAATGATTATCAGAACAGCTGGAGACACCCTTCTATTTTCTCAAATATAATTTTAAAATTATGTTACTTTTTCCTAGATATTTTAGTAGTGGTAGATTCCAATTTTATTGTTCCTTTTAAAGGGAACCATGTTGGGGCGCCTGGGTGGCACAGTCGGTTAAGCGTCCGACTTCAGCCAGGTCAGGATCTCGCGGTCCGTGAGTTCGAGCCCCGCGTCGGGCTCTGGGCTGATGGCTCAGAGCCTGGAGCCTGTTTCCGATTCTGTGTCTCACTCTTTCTCTGCCCCTCCCCCGTTCATGCTCTGTCTCTCTCTGTCCCAAAAATAAATAAACGTTGAAAAAAAATAAATAAAAAAAATAAAGGGAACCATGTTTTTCTCACATTGCATGAAACTGAGCATAATGAAGATAATCAGGATACTAATTCTGGGAACCATAAAGGGAAATAACAAAGGAAAACAATGTAGTCCTTCATATTGAGGGCTTAACAGGTCTTCATAGTAAGTCCATGTTATCAGAAAGATGTAATTATGAGGGAGTAGGAACTATAAAGTAGAGGATACAAGGGTATACAGAGAAACTATCCAGTAGAAAATTAAGACACCCCTCAACAATAACAGGAGATACATAGTTGTTGTATGGATGCATATTTCATGGGAGAGAAATATGGTAGGTACATTCCTTCAATGTTTTTGATCTATACACATTTTCAAAAATGAATAGGTATTGTGTGCTCTCGTAACATGTTTTTAAAAATAATGACTGTATTTGTTTTCCTGCTTTAGCAAAACTTGTATATCTATTGGAAAAACTTGAAAAGTAGAGTAAAAGGAAACATTGTGAGCAGAGCCAGCACTGTGCCTTGAACATCACTGAACAGGAAGTCTGGGACAGAGAAACAGTGCTAATCTTGATAAATGGTGGAACAAAGTTTGGACATATTTATATTGAGGTACACTTGGGACATTCAGAAAGAGAATTACACTTGAAAATTGGGTAAATGTCTGTAGGGCCAGAGAGCACTCTGGGCCAGAGATGTGGAATTGATAGAAGTGGATTGGATCAGCCAAGAACATGAAGACTGAGAAGAGAGAGGGCTTGCAATATTACAGAAGTAATATAGCTCAGTCTCTAAAAGTCTAGGTGTTGGAAACTGTGAGTACCAGTTGGGTCTAAGTCTCCACTCTGTCCCTCATTATCCCAAGTAAAAACAAACTTATGAGATGGTTATATAACATTCACATCAAGTATAAGAACAGAGAAATTGTGAGTCTGAGAGAATCTTAAAAAGTATATTGTGCGTGAAATAAATGCCCCAATCAGAAGACATAGGATGATAGAGGGCATAAAAAAAAGCAAGACCCATCTATATGCTACTTACAAAACATTCATTTGAGACATAAAGACACCTTCATGTTGAAAGTGAGGGGATGGAGAGGTGCCTGGGTGGTTCAGTTGGTTGAGCATCCGCCTTTGGCTCAAGTCACTATCTCATAGTTCATGAGTTTGGGACCTATGTCGGGCTCTGTGCTGTCAGCTCAGAGCCTGGAGCCTGCCTCAGATTCTGTGTCTCCCTCTCTCTGCCCCTTCCCTGCTCTCTCTCTCTCTCTCAATCTCTCTCTCTCTCTCTCAAAAATAAATAAACATTAACAATTTTTAAAAAAGAAAGTGAGGGGATGGAGAAAAAAATATGCAAATGGATGTCAAGAGAAAGCTGGGGTAACGATACTTATATTGGACAAAATAGACATTAGAACAAACACTGTAACAAGAGACAAACAAGGAAGGACCCTGTATAATAATAAAGAGGACAATGCAACAAGATATAATAATTGTAAATATTTATGCAGTCAACATAGGAACACCCAAATATGTAAAACAATAACAAGCACAAAGGAAATAATCAATAGTAATACAATAATAGTAGGAGACTTTAACATTCCACTTACATCAATGGACAGATCATCCAAACAGAAAATCAACAAAGAAACAGTGGTATTGAATGACACACTGGACCAGATGGACTTAACAGATATATCCAGAACATTTCATCCTAAAGCACCAGAATACATATTCTTTTCAAGTGCACAATGAACACTCTCCAGAATAGATCATATATTAGGCCATAAAATAAGGCTCAACAAATTCAAAGAGTTTGAAGTCATACCATGCACCTTTACTGACCACAGTGCTATGAAACTAGAAGTCAACCACACACACACAAAAAAAATCTGGAGTGGTCCTTCATGGCTCAGTACATTAAGCATCTGACTCTTGATTTCGGCTCAGGTCATGATCTCACAATTTATGGGTTCAATCCCACTTGGGATTCTCTGTCTCTGACTCTCTCTCTCTTAAAAATTAATAAGTAAACATTTTTTTTTAAATCTGGAAATACATGGAGGTTAAATTAAATGCTACTTCACAATGAATGGGTCAACCAAGAAATTAAAGAATAAAGAAAAATATTGCAAATGGAAATTAAAGCACAATAGTCCAAAATCATTGTGATGCAACAAAATTGGTCCTAAGAGGTAAGTTTATAGTAATACAGGACTACTTGAAAAAGCAAAAAAATAAATAAACAACCTAATGTTACACCTAAGGGAATTACAAAAGGAACAACAACCAGGGCCTAAATCCAGTGAAAGGAAGGAAATAATAAAGATTAGAGCAGAAATAAATGATATAGACACTAAAAAAACAATAGGGCATATCAATGAAACAAGGAACTGGTTCTTTGAAAAAAATTAATAAAGTTGATAAACCTCTAGCTAGAATATCAAAAAGAAAAGAGAAAATATCCAAATGAATAAAATCACAAATGAGAAAGGACAAATATCAACCAAAACCACAGAAATACAAACAATTATAAGTGAATACCATGAAAAACTATATCCCAACAAATTGGACAATCTAGAAGAAATGGCTAAATTTTTAGAAACATACAAACTACCAAAACTGTAACATGAAGAAATAGAAAACCAGAACAGACTGAAAATCAGCAAAGAAATTGAATCAGTAATCAAAAAACTCCCAAAAACCAAAAGTCCAGGGCCAGATGGGTTTATAGGCAGTTTCTACCAAACATTGAAATAAAAGTTAATACTTAATTTTCTCAAACTATTCCAAAAAATAGAAAATGAAGGAAAACTTCCAAATTCATTATATGAGGCCAGCATTACCTTTATACAAAAACCAGAGGAAGACTCCACTAATAACGGGAAGTATAGGCCAATATCTCTGATGAACACAGATGCAAAAATTCTCAAAATACTAGCAAAGTGAATCCAATAATACTTTAAGAATATCATTCACCATAATCAAGTGGAATTTATTCATGGGCTGCAGGCCTGGTTCAATATTTGCAAATCAATCAACGTACTACACCACATTAATAAAAGAAAGGATAAGAACCATATGATCCCTTCGATAGATGCTGAAAAATCATTTGACAAAATAAGCATTGTTTCTTAATAAAAACCCTCAAGAAATTAGGGATAGAAGGAACATACATACCTTAACATCATAAAAGCTATTTATGAAAGGTCTACAGCTAATACCATCCTCATGGGAAAAACTGAGAGCTTTTCCTCTACAGTCAGAAACAAGTCAGGGATGTCTACTCTCACCACTGTTAATTAACATAGTGCTGGAAGTTCTAGTCACAGCAGACAACAAAAAGAAATAAAAGACATACAAATCAGCAAGGAAGAAATCAAACTTGGACTACTTGCAGATGACATGATATTTTACATAGAAAACACAAAAGACTCCACCCAAAAACTGCTAGAACCGATAAACGGATTCAGTAAAGTCACGGAATACAAAATGAATGTTGCATTTCTGCACACTAATAATGAAACAGCAGAAAGAGAAACTAAGGGAATCAATCCCATTTACAATTGCACCAAAAAAAAAAAAATAGGATACCTAGGAATAAACTTCATCAAAGAGGAGAAAGACCTGTGCAGCATCAGCAACATACACCATTGATTCAGAAACACTTTTCTGAGAAAAAAATATAACTGTCACATAAATTCTACATATGTGTTTTATGATGTTTTCCAATCTGAGAAATGTTGAGTGATTTAACAAAATAGATACTAACATAGAATAAGACAATTTAGGTCATGTGGTATGTGCATTGCTAGGATCTCTGATATTTTGATGTATTTCCTTGCAGTCTTTTTCTAAGCATATTTAGACTTACCATAGACTAAATTTGTCTCCTCCATACCAAATTAATATGTTGAAACTTAATCCCCTATGGATGGTAATCAGAGTTTGGGTCTTTGGAAAGTGATTATGTCCCGAGGGTGGAGCCCTCATGAATGGGATTGATGCCAGTATAAAAGAGGCCCCAGCATTCTCCCTTGCTCTTTACCTGATATGGAAAGAAAGGAGACTGGCAGTCTGTAAAACATGAAGTGGACCATCTCCAGATACCAAATCTGCCAGGGCCTTGATCTTGGACTTTGCAGCCCCCAGAAATATAAGAAATAAATTTCTGTTATTTAAGCCACCCAGCCTATAGTATTTTTGTTACTACAGCCCAAATGGACTAAAAGGACACTTAATGTAATTGTAGTTCTGCTGCACTACCAGTGGTTCTCCAGCATTAGTCCACATCAGAATCTCTCAGGGGAGCATGATAATAACATATGTTTTGGGGGCCAATTGGAAGCGTGTTGATTCACAGAATGTAGGAAGGAGTGCCAGTCTACATTGTTAGCAAGAGAGAGAAAGTTCTAAAGCAAGCAGTCTGTGACACACTTGAAAATCACACTAAATTTTATTCATGTTTTAATTTGGCATGCCATCCAGACCCTACTAGACTCCTTAAGAAATGCAAATCTTTGCCTCTAGAGAAATGAAATGAATTATTTGATGTTCTTTAGTCAAGAGTCAGAACTGGATCAAGGACTTAAGGATCCCCAGAGTCATAATGTCCATAGTGAACATTTATTCAACATTTACAATATGTCAAACATTGCAACAGGCATTAGGAATATAAGGTTGATAAAGAAACTGTACTTGCTATAAGAATGGCACAATTTTGCAGAGGAGTAACTGATATCACTTTTATTGATTTTTTTAAAAGTTTCTTTATTTTGAGAGATAGAGGGAGAGACAGAACATGGGAGGGGCAGAGAGAAAGGGAGAGAGAAAATCCCAAGCAGGCTCTGCACTGTCAGCGCAGAGCCCAACATGGGGCTCAAACCCACAAATGTAAGATCATGACCTGTGCCAAAACCAAGAGTGGGAAGCTTAACTGACAAAACCACACAGGCACCCCTGGATTTTTTTAATCTTACAAAATATTTTAAACTCCTTCATGTAGGAATAAGATCAGGTTTTAGGGGTGTTACTCAGTTTTGATCTAATAAGGTGAAAATCTCTGTAATTTATACACTTCTTGTATGCCTGCTGCCCTAGTGGATGGGTCTGCCCAGAAGTCATCTCTGGCAAGATCATGAGAGGCATAAAAAAGCCAATGCTGTCACCATCTAAAGATTATTATTGAAAGTTCCACTGCTAAAATATATAGAAAGCCAACATAGTCTTTATTATAATTAAGATAATATAGGTGCCTGGGTGGTTTAGTAGGTTAAGCTTCTGACTCTTGATCTTGGCTTAGGTCATGGTCTCATGGTTCTGGGTTCCAACCCTGTGTCAGGCTCCGTGCTGACAGGAGGGGCTTGCTTGGGATTCTCTCTCCCTCTCTGCCTCTCCTCTGCTTTCTCTCTCTTAAAATAAATAAATGAACTTAAAAACAAGATAACAATGGCTGGATCCAACTGTTCAAGCTATCATTTTATATTATTCATCATTTACTTTATTAATGAAGTCTTATATTCATGTCTTGACCCAGAATTCTCCATCCAAATGGACTCATATCTGAGTTTCTGGAGAGCAGAGGACTTACAAGTAAAACAGAAAAAGCCTATTTTTACTAAAACCTTGGGTTAAGATATTAATTGCTGAAGCATGTTTGTGTGGTACCCACCCTCATAAGTGTAACAGTAGAAATCAGTGGAGTTTTGTTACTTTGAAGACTCCAACACATCAAACACTGTCAACAGAGGGAAAAACATGAGGATGAAATGACAGTAGTGTCTAGAAGAAATGACAGAATCCAGGGAAGGGTGGTACCCACTTTTTAGCTGTCTGAGCTTGTTCTTGGCACATATTAGTAATCTCTCAACCCTCCCTGAGTATCTGTGGGGTTCGGGTTTCTGAGAAGGCAGGGGAGTGTGGTAGGGTCCAAGCTAACATAGTTCACGTGTTCAGTACCTCATCTGATCCACTGAGCAGCTCCAGAGGCAAATAGTATTTCCTTTTCATAGGTGATAAGGGTGACCCTTTAAAGTAATGTCATGGTAATAAACACTAGGGCTTATAGTGCTGATTAATAAATTCTAAAAAATAGGGGCACCTGGGTGGCTTAGTCAGTTAGGCGTCCATCTTCAGCTCAGATCATGATCTCATGGTTCATGGGCTCAAGCCCCATGTTGGGTTTTGTGCTGATAGCTCAGAGCCTGGAGCCTGCTTCAGATTCTGCATCTCCCTCTGTCTCTGCCCCTCCCCTACTTGTATTCTGTCTCTCACTGTCTCTCAAAAATAAACATTAAAAACAAATTAAAAAAAAAAGAAATTCTAAAAAATAATTTGAAATGCACTTTTTGTTCTTTCAACAAGTTTTTATTAAATGATACTTTTTAAAAATTTTAATTACTTTGGCACCCCACCCCCAGGGCTTTAACTGCCTCCTGACCCCTCCCCACCTCCACAGAACCTTGAATGGCATTTTTTTAAAAAGCTGATTAACATATTACTTTAACTATTTTTTATTATATGTAGGGATACCAGTAATACATACAAATTCTGGGAAAGCATGGTTCTGAAAGAGAAAAAAAATGTTTAATCATTTATAATTATGCCATATAAAGATAAACAGTCCCATTTTAGTATATATACTTAATAATCTTTGTTCAATACAAAATACATGATTAAAAAATGAAGCAACAACAAATTTACACATTGATTTGTAACTTTTTCACTTTATTTATTTTAATTTAATTGTAATTTGTTTTTATATATGAAATTTATCGTCAAATTGGTTTCCATACAACACCCAGTGCTCATCCCAAAAGGTGCCTTCCTCAATACCCATCACCCACCCTCCCTTCCTTCCCACCCACTTTTTCACTTTAAAAATACATAATGAACTGTACACCTGAAACTAATGTAACATTGTGAGTCAACAATACTAAAATAAATAAATAATGAACATCTTTCTATTCAAATGTGTGAAACACCTCTGCTGACAAAGCTCTGTTGATTAGTCAGAATGCAATATTCAAATAGAAGCTGGCAATGCTAAAAGTTTTGAAGCAACTGAGTTAGCAAAATTACATCAAGAAAAGGCAAAGAAACAGAAAACAAGCTTGAAAAGTATTATTTCCAGAGAAAATCTCAGTTTTTAAGGCATAAAGGAAAACTCAACGTGGTTTTAATGATGAGGGTAGTCCCCACTGAGGCCATGTGGACTATACCTTAACTTCATTTACCTGAATTTAACTCTTTCATCTCTTCCACGAACCATTGTATATCATCTACATCTCCATCTATGATTTTTTTTAATGTCTACTTATTTTTGAGAGAGAGACAGAGTGCGGATGGGGGGGGGGGGGGTGGTAGAGAGAGAGGGAGACACAAAATCCAAAGCAAGCTGCAGGCTCTGAGCTGTCAGCATACAGCCCCACGCGGGGCTCAAACCCAGGAACTGTGAGATCATGACCTGAGATGAAATCGAATGCTTAACCGACTCAACCACCCAGGTGCCCCTCCATCTATGATGTTAATGTAACTGACAAGACTCCTGGGCACCCCTCTTCTAAGATCCTGGGAAAGTGGAGTCTAACTCCATTGTTGACTTCTGGCTCTTGGCCTTCATTCCCTCCCATAGGAGGAGCTTCCTCTCCATTCTGCAGAGAGACCTGCTCACCCTCCCTTTCTTCCCTTTTCCTTTTTTCCTGGAGGATATTTTCCATGTTGAAATCCCTCCCTCTGTCCCGCCCATTTATTCCCTTTAGACTCCATTACTTCTAGAAGACAATAGGAAAGCAAAATGACTGAAAGCTTGGTGGAAATCTCCGCCCTGGGACAGAGGCCTTACTAGGCACCTTTCAAGATTCTGATATCAAGAGGTTTTTTTTTTTTAATTCTATTTTTTTCACCTGAGAGGACTCTTGCGCCCTCTAGTGGGGAATCCAGTCACAGCCTCCTCTCTTCCACTGGCTCCTCTCTCCTTCCTCCTCTGAAGCTCACCATTTTTCCTGTAGATCCTTCCTCAGGACTACTGCAGGCACCAAAAAGGAAGACCTGGAGGGAGGAGGGGCTCAGAAAGGGTGTGTTCCCATCTCCACCACACTTAGTCGCATGCACCAGTGCTTATCCTTGCAGTCTCCTCCCCCTCCACCTATGCATTCTCACTGGAAGGTGTGCAGCCCTGACTCTCTGACCCTCAGGCTTGCAGAGGGATGGGGTGAGGGGAATCTGTGCTGCTGCAGCCAAAAGCAAGCTGCAGACCCGTCACCCACCCCTCGTCTCCCAGCACTTTTTATCCTAACTTTGTCACTCCTTATCCATCCTGTTTCTCCAAAGCCACCCTCTGCCCTGGTACTCCTGGTATTTTAAATACCCACAATGGTGCAAGAGGGGGCACTACTTAAAATAGAACTTTTGCGTTCCATGTCTCTCTATTGCCTTCTCCTGTGATTTGTTTCCGCACCCTTACTACCAAAATGTTTTGCACCAAAATCAGCATGGCACACAGGGAGCGAGGCTTGTAGAAGTTAAAGCTTTCCAGAGTATACCCATATACCCATATTCATATTCTGCTTGTCCCCAAGACCAACCACAATGGAGTTTCAGTAAAAAGGGGGTGTCAAAAATGAGGATTGACCCAGTTGGGGGTTCTGCGCTCAGCTGCCAGCCATTGCAGGACCAGAGTTACACCAGCCTGCTCCAGTAGGAACACAAACCTACAGCGTTCCTCAATAGTTGCTTTGCCCTTATTCCTTGACTTGAAGTTTTTCCTCCTCTGCAGCAGGAATTATTACTCAGAGGATACAAAAGAAAAAGGGACTTGGGCCCAGATAGACTCCAGTCATGTGACAGCCATGTCACAGAGGAGTATAGGTAGGGCAGCAGGAACCTTCATCCCCTACTCCATCACCCTGGATATGGAATGTCTCTTTTTCCACCTTGGCATTTCAGGAAATAAGATACAGTCTCTGGCTTTTCTGATCGTCAATGAGAAGCAGCATTTCCTCTTGTAGTTACTGTCCATTTGCAATTCTTATGGAATTAGCTCTTTCTCTTGTTTCTCCTGCCCCCAACCTGTTCCTTCTCTAGGCCTCGTCTCATCATTGTCATTATTTTCCCCCTGAGGTCCTTGCTTTCACCTAAATAGGCATAAAGTTAGGTATCAGGAAAGGAGGCTGGCAGTGGAAAGTGGAACACTAACTTTCTTTTACATACTTTCTATTCCATTTTTTAAACTTAAAATGCTTTGTTTTTACATTAAAGAAATACAACAGTTACATTTTGGAAGGGAAAATAATGAGTATCCCAAGATTTCTCTTTTCACAGTAGTGCCTTGCTATTTGGCTAAATTAACATAAAACCAATAGAAAATATTTTCCATCAGTTACAAAGCAAGGGAAAAATTTTAAAACATGCTGAATGTTCACAATGTTTAAGACATACTCTTTGGGGAGAAAAGTAATTTATGATAAAAAATAAAATGTTCTATTAAATAAGAAATCCTTCATAACTTGGTCATGTTTATATTTGTCAATTAGAAAATGTTCTAATAACGCTTCTTGAATATATTTTTTTTAATACAGGCTATTAGTTTGGAAATTTTAAACCTAAATTTTTCTAAAACAAATCAACACTTTATATGTTCAGTAAATTAGTCCCAGTAGAGCCTAACTGTCTTATTTTTGTCCCATTTTAGAGAAACACAAATAATGGTTTCATAAATAATTGTTTCAGTTATGTTCTGTTAGAAGGATGTAGCTTGCTAGGCCTCTCACCTCTGGCCTCCTTACCTCCAGGGAGCTCAGAAAGAGCCTAGCTTAGCCTTGCTGCAGGGTTGCTGCCTGCCTTCCCATCCCCATCATGATGGCCCCCTGGCCAAGCTTAGGCCAGGGTTTAAGAAACTCTCACCCACTCAGGCCACAAGGGAGTGGCAGGAAATATTCAAAGCACTGAATAGGAAAAATATGCAGCCAAGAATCCTTTATCCAGCAAGGGTGTCATTTAGAATGGAAGGAGAGATAAAGGCTTTCCCAGACAAACAAAAGCTAAAGGAGTTCCTGACCACTAAACCAGCCCTTCCAGAGATCCTAAAGGGTACACTGAGAGTAGAAACAGCAAAACTACAGAGACCAGAGATAACACCACAAGTACAAAACCTATAGATAACACAATGACACTAAATCCGTATCTTTCAATGATCATTCTGAATGTAAATGGACTAAGTTCCCCAATCAAAGGCATACACTATCAGAATGGATTAAAAAAAGAAAAACAATATCGGTCTATATGCTGCCTACAAGAGACTCATTTTAGATCTGAGGATACCTGCAGATTGAAAATGAAGGGATGGAGAACCATCTATCATGCTATGGGATGTCAAAAGGAAGCCAGAGTAGCCATACTTATATCAGACAAACTAGATTTTTCTTAATGTTTATTTTATTTTTGAGAGATCCAGAGTACAAACAGGGGGAGAGGCAGAAAGGGAGAGAGACACAGAATCCAAAGCAGGATCCAGGCTCTGAATTGTTAGCACAGAGCACAATACAGAGCTCAAACCCATAAGCCATGAGATCATGACCTGACCCAAAGTCATATGCTTAACCAACTGAGCCAACCAGGCACCCCCAGACAAACTAGATTTTAAAAC
This sequence comes from Herpailurus yagouaroundi, assembly GCF_014898765.1. Taxonomy (NCBI): domain Eukaryota; kingdom Metazoa; phylum Chordata; class Mammalia; order Carnivora; family Felidae; genus Herpailurus; species Herpailurus yagouaroundi. The sequence continues at coordinate 234,655 of NW_024419932.1, read as the reverse complement.
AAAGACTAACAAGAATTGAAGAAGGGTATTATATCATAATTAAGGGGTCTAACCATCAAGAAGAGCTAACAGTTGTAAATATTTATGCCCCCAGCAAGGGAACACAAATATATAAATCAATTAATCACAAAAATAAATAAATGTATAGATAGCAATACTGTGCTTGTAGGGGAATTTAATACTTCACTTGCCGCAATGGACACATCATCTAGGCAGAAAATCAGTAAGGAAACGATGGTTCTGAATGACACATTGGACTGGATGGACTTAACAGATATATTCAGATCCTTTCATCCAAAAACAGAAGACACATTCTTCTTGAGTGCCACGGAACATTCTCCAAAATAGATCACGTGGGGGGGGGTCACAAAACAGCGCTCAAAAAATATAAAGGAATTGAGATCATTCCATGCATATTTTCAGATCACAACGCTTTGGAAACTTGAAATCAATCGCAAGAAAAAAATTGGAAAGCCTCTAAGTACATGAAAGTTAAAGAACATCCTACTAAAGAATGAATGGGTTCACCAGGAAATTTAAGAAGAACTTATAAAAGATATGGAAGCAAATGAAAATGAGAACATGACAGTCCAAACCCTTTGGGAGGCAGCAAAGACAGTCCTAAGAGGGAAATGCATCACAATATAGGCCTATATCAAGAAGCAAGAAAAATCTCAAATACAGAATCTAACCTCACACCTAAAGGAGCTAGAGACAGAGCAGCAAAGAAACTCCAAAGCCAGCATAAGAAGAGAAATAAAGATTAGAGCAAAAATAAACAATATAGAATCTACCCCCACCAAAAAACAAAACAAAACAAAACCAAAAACAAAAAAACCAGTAGAACACATCAATGTCCCTAAGATCTCGATTTTTGAAAGAATAAACAGAATTGATAAACCCCTAGACAGACATCTCAAAAAGAAAAGAAAGAGGATACAAATAGATAAAATCACAAATGAAAGACGAGAGATTACAAACAACACCACAGAAATACAAACATTATTAGATAATACTATGAAAAAGTATATTCCAACAAACTGTACATCTGGAAGAAATGGACAAATTCCTAGATATCCACACACTACCAAGAGTCAAATGGGAAGAAACAGACCCATAACCAGTGAAGAAATTGAACTGGTTATCAAAAATCTCCCAACAAGTAAGAGTCCTGGGCCAGATGGCATTCCAGGGGAATTCTACCAGACATTTAAAGCAGAGCTAGTACCTATTCTTCTCAAGCTGTTACAAAACTAGAAACAGAAGGAAACCTTCCAAACCCATTCTATGAAGTCAGCATTACCTTGATTCCCAAACCAAAGACTCCACTAAAAACGAGAATTACAGGCCAATATCCCTAATGAACACGGATGCAAAAATTCTCAATAATATACTAGCAAATCAAATTCAACAGTATATTAAAAGAATTATTAACCATGATCAAGTGGGATTCATTCCTGGGCTGCAGAGCTGGTTCAATATTGGCAAATCAATCAATGTGATACATCATATTAAAAGAAAGATAAGAACCATATAACCCTGTCAAAGGATGTTGAAAAGCATTTGACAAGATACAGTATACTTTCTTTTTTTATATATATGAAATTTATTCTCAAATTGGTTTCCATACAACACCCAGTGCTCATCCCAAAAGGTGCCCTCCTCAATACCCATTACCCACCCTCGCCTCACTCCCACCCCACATCAACCCTCAGTTTTTTCTCAGTTTTCAAGAGTCTCTTATGCTTTGGCTCTCTCCCACTCTAAACTCTTTTTTTTTTCCTTCCCCTCCCTCATGGGTTTCTGTTAAGTTTCTCAGGATCCACATAAGAGTGAAAATATATGGTATCTGTCTTTCTCTGTATGGCTTATTTCACTTAGCATCACACTCTCCAGTTCCATCCACGTTGCTACAATGGGCCATATTTCATTCTTTCTCATTGCCACGTAGTACTCCATTGTGTATATAAACCACAAATTCTTTATCCATTCATTAGTTGATGGACATTTAGGCTCTTTCCATCATTTGGCTATTGTTGAGAGTGCTGCTATAAACATCGGGGTACAAGTGCCCCTATGCATCAGTACTCCTGTGTCCCTTGGATAAATTCCTAGCAGTGCTATTGCTGGGTCATAGGGTAGGTCTATTGTAAATTTTTGAGGAACCTCCACACTGTTTTCCAGTGTGGCTGTACCAATTTGCATTCCCACCAACAGTGTAAGAGGGTTCCCGTTTCTCCACATCCTCTCCAGCATCTATAGCCTCCCTATTTGTTCATTTTGGTCACTCTGACTGGCGTGAGGTGATATCTGAGTGTGGTTTTGATTTGTATTTCCCTGATGAGGAGCGATGTTGAGCATCTTTTCATGTGCCTGTTGGCCATCCAGATGTCTTCTTTAGAGAAGTGTCTATTCATGTTTTCTGCCCATTTCTTCACTGGGTTATTTGTTTTTCGGGTGTGGAGTTTGGTGAGCTCTTTATAGATTTTGGATACTAGCCCTTTGTCCAATATGTCATTTGCAAATATCTTTTCCCATTCCGTTGGTTGCCTTTTAGTTTTGTTGGTTGTTTCCTTGGCTGTGCAGATTCTTTTTATCTTCATGAGGTCCCAATAGTTCATTTTTGCTTTTAATTCCCTTGCCTTTGGGGATGTGTCAAGTAAGAGATTCCTGCGGCTGAGGTCAGAGAGGTCTTTTCCTGCTTTCTCCTCTAGGGTTTTGATGGTTTCCTATCTCACATTCAGGTCCTTGATCCACTTTGAGTTTATTTTGGTGAATGGTGTGAGAAAGTGGTCTAGCTTCAATCTGCTGCATGTTGCTGTCCAGTTCTCCCAGCACCATTTGTTAAAGAGACTGTCTTTTTTCCATTGGATGTTCTTTCCTGCTTTCTCAAAGATTAGTTGGCCATACCTTTGTGGGTCTAGTTCTGGGGTTTCTATTCTCTTCCATTGGTCTATATGTCTGCTTTTGTATCAATACAATGCTGTTTTGATGATTACAGCTTTGTAGTAGAGGCTAAAGTCTGGGATTGTGATGCCTCCTGCTTTGGTCTTCTTCTTCAAAATTACTTTGGCTATTCAGGGCCTTTTGTGGTTCCATATGAATATTAGGATTGCTTGTTCTAGTTTCGAGAAGAATGCTGGGGCAATTTTGATTGGGATTGCATTGAATGTGTAGATAGCTTTGGGTAGTATTGACATTTTGACAATATTTCTTATTCCAATCCATGATCATGGAATGTTTTTTCCATTTCTTTACATCTTCTTCACTTTCTTTCATAAGCTTTCTATAGTTTCAGCATACAGATCTTTTACATCTTTGGTTAGATTTAGCCCTAGGTATCTTATGCTTCTTGGTGCAATTGTGAATGGGATCAGTTTCTTTATCTTTGTCTTTCTGTTGCTTCATTATTAGTGTTTAAGAATGCAACTGATATCTGTACATTGATTTTGTATCCTGCAAACTTGCTGAATTCATGTATCAGTTCTAGCAGACTTCTGTTGGAGTCTATCAGATTTTCCATGTATAATATCATGTCATCTGCAAAAAGTGTAAGCTTGATTTAATCTTTACCAATTTTGATGCCTTTGATTTCCTTTTGTTGCCTGATTGCTGATGCTAGAGCTTCCAACACTATGTTAAACAACAGTGGTAAGAGTGGACATCCCTGTCGTGTTCCTGACCTCAGGGAAAAAGCTCTCAGTTTTTCCCCATTGAGGATGATGTTAGCTGTGGGTTTTTCATAAATGGCTTTTATGATGTTTAAGTATGTTCCTTCCATCCCGACTTTCTGAAGGGTTTTTATTAAGAAAGGTTGCTGAATTTTGTCAAATGCCTTTTCTGCATCGATTGACAGGATCATATGGTTCTTATCTTTTCTTTTATTAATGTGATGTATCACGTTGATTGATTGGTGAATGTTGAACCAGCCCTGCAGCCCAGGAATGAATCCCACTTGATCATGGTGAATAATTCTTTTTATACGCTGTTGAATTCAATTTGCGAGTTCCTTATTGAGAATTTTTGTATCCATATTCATCAGGGATATTGGCCTGTACTTCTCTTTTTTTACTGGGTCTCTGTCTGGTTTAGGAATCAAAGGATTACTGGCTTCCTTGAATGAGTCTGGAAGTTTTCCTTCCCTTTGTATTTTTTGGAATAGCCAGAGAAGGATAGGTATTATCTCTGTTTTAAATGTCGGGTAGAACTCCCCTGGGAAGCCATCTGGTCCTGGACTCTTATTTGTTGGGAGATTTTTGATAACTGATTCAATTTCTTCGCTAGTTATGGGTCTGTTCAAGCTTTCTATTTCCTCCTGATTGACTTTTGGAAGCGTGTGGATGTTTAGGAATTTGTCCATTTCTTCCAGGTTGTCCAGTTTGTTGGCATATAATTTTTCATAGTATTCCCTGATAATTGCTTGTATTTCTGAGGGATTGGTTGTAATACTTCCATTATCATTCATGATTTTATCTATTTGGGTCATCTCCCTTTTCTTTTTGGAAGCCTGGCTAGAGGTTTGTCAATTTTGTTAGTTTTTTCAAAAAAACAACTCTTGGTTTCGTTGATCTGCTCTACAGTTTTTTTTAGATTCTATATTGTTTATTTCTGCTCTGATCTTTATTATTTCTCTTCTTCTGCTGGGTTTGGGGTGTCTTTGCTGTTCTGCTTCTATGTCCTTTAGGTGTGCTGTTAGATTTTATATTTGGGATTTTTCTTGTTTCTTGAGATAGGCCTGGATTGCAATGTATTTTCCTCTCAGGACTGCCTTCGCTGTGTCCCAAAGCATTTGGATTGTTATAGTTTCATTTTCATTAGTTCCCATATATTTTCTAATTTCTTCTCTAATCGCCTGGTTGACACATTCATTCTATAGGAGGGTGTTCTTTAACCTCCATGCTTTTGGAGGTTTTCCAGATTTTTTCCTGTGGTTGATTTCAAGCTTCATAGCATTGTGATCTGAAAGTGTGCATGGTATGGTCTCAATTCTTTTCTACTTATGAAAGACTGTTTTGTGACCCAGTATGTGATCTATCTTGGAGAATGTTCCATGTGCACTCGAGAAAAAAGTATATTCTGTTGCTTTGGGATGCAGAGTTCTAAATACATCTGTCAAGTCCATCTGATCCAATGTATCATTCAGGGCCCTTGTTTCTGTATTGACCATGTGTCTAGGTGATCTATCCATTGTTGCAAGTGGAGTATTAAAGTCCCCTACAATTACCACATTCTTATCAATAAGGTTGCTTATGTTTGTGATTAATTGTTTTATATATTTGGGGGCTGCCGTGTTCCGTGCATAGACATTTATAATTGTTAGCTCTTCCTGATGGATAGACCCTGTAAATGGTTATATAATGCCCTTATTCATCTCTTGTTCCAGCCTTTAATTTAAAGTCTAGTTTGTCTGATATAAGTATGGCTACCTCAGCTTTCTTTTGACTTCCAGTAGCATGGTAAATAGTTCTCCTTCCCCTCACTCTCAATCTGAAGGTGTCCTCAGGTCTAAAATGAGTCTCTTGTAGACAGCAAAGAGATGGGTCTTGTTTTTTATCCATTCTGATACCTTATGTCTTTTGGTTGGCACATTTAGTCCATTTACATTCAGTGTTATTATAGAAAGATGCGGGTTTAGAGTCATTGTGATGTCTGTATGTTTTATGCTTGTAGCAATGTCTCTGGTACTTTATCTCACAGGATCCCCCTTAGAATACCTTGTAGGGCTGGTTTAGTGGTGACGAATTCCTTCAGTTTTTGTTTTCTTGGGAAGGCGTTATTTCTCCTTCTATTCTAAATGACAGACTTGCTGGAGAAAGGATTCTCGGCTGCATATTTTTTTCTGTTCATCACATTGAAGTTCTCCTGCCATTCCATTCTGGCCTGCCAAGTTTCAGAAAAGAGATCAGTCACGAGTTTTATAGGTATCCCTTTACGTGTTAGGGCACGTTTATCCCTCACTGCTTTCAGAATTTTCTCTTTATCCTTGTATTTTGCTAGTTTCACTATGATATGTCATGCAGAAGATCGATTCAAGTTCCGTCTGAAGGGAGTTCTCTGTGCCTCTTGGAGTTCAATGCCTTTTTCCTTCCCCAGTTCAGGGAAGTTCTCAGCTATTATTTCTTCAAGTACATCTTCAGCACCTTTCCCTCTCTCTTCCTCCTCTGGAATACCAATTATGCGTAGATTATTTCTCTTTAGTGCATCACTTAGTTCTCTAATTTTCCCCTCATACTCCTGGATTTTTTTATCTCTCTTTTTTTCAGCTCCCTCTTTTTCCATCATTTTATCTTCTAGTTCACCTATTCTCTCCTCTGCCTCTTCAGTCCGAGTTGTGGTTGTTTCTGTTTTATTTTGCAGCTCGTTTATAGCATTTTTTAGCTTCTCCTGACTGTTCCTTAGTCTCTTGATCTCTGTAGCAAGAGATTCTCTGCTGTCCTCTATACTGTTTTTAAGCCCAACGATTAATTTTATGACTATTATTCTAAATTCACTTTCTGTTATATTTTTTAAATCGTTTTTGATCAGTTCGTTAGCTGTTTTTATTTCCTGGAGATTCTTTTGAAGGGAAATCTTCTGTTTGGTCATTTTGGATAGTCCCTGGAGTGGTGCAGACCTGCAGGGCACTTCTGTGCTGTCTTGAATAACTGGAGCTGGTGGGCGGGGTCGCAGTCAGACCTGGGTCTGCCCCCTGCCCACCGATGGGGCCACAGTCAGACTGGTGTGTACCTTCTCTTCCCCTCTCCTAGGGGCAGGATTCACTATGGGGTGGCATGGCCCTTCTCAGCTACTTGCACACTGCCAGGCTTGTGGTGTTGGGGATCTGGTGTATTAGCTGGGGTGGATCGTCAAGGTGCACGGGGGCGGGAGGGGCAGGCTTAGCTCGCTTCTCCTTTGGTGACCCGATTCTAGGGGCCCTGCGGCACCGGGAGGGAGTCAGACCCACCGCTGGAGGGATTGCTGAGCAGAAGCACAGTGTTGGGTGTTTGCGAGGTGCAAGCAGGTTCCCTGGCAGGAACTGGTTCCCTTTGGGATTTTGGCTGGGGGATGGGTGAGGGAGATGGCGCTGGCGAGCGCCTTTGTTCCCCGCCAAATTGAGCTCTGTTGTCTCATCCCGGTGCTCAACAACTCTCCTTCCTGTTGTCCTCCAGCCTTCCCACTCTCCGAACAGAGCTGTTAACTTATAACCTTCCAGATGTTAAGTCCCGCTTGCTGTATGAACACACTCCGTCTGGTGCCTCCGCTTTTGCAAGCCAGACTCGAGGTCTCTGCTTGGCCGGTGGGCTGCCCCTCTGCCCCTTCTCCCTCCCGCCAGTCCCTGGAGTGTGCACCGCCTCTCCGCCCTTCCTACCCTCTTCCATGGGCCTCTCGTCTGCACTTGGCTCCGGAGACTCCGTTCTGCTAATCTTCTGGCAGTTTTCTGGGTTATTTAGCCAGGTGTAGGTGGCATCTAAGTGATCAGCAGTACCCAGTGAGCCCAGAGTCCTCCTACACCGCCATCTTCCTACAGTATACTTTCTTAATAAAAAACTCTGAAGAAACTCAGGATAGAGGGAACATAACTTAACATCATAAAATCCATATATGAAATGCCCACAGCAAATATAATTCTTAGTGGGGAAAAACTGAGAGCTTTCCCCCTGATATCAGGGATGTCCACTCTCACAACTGTTGGTTTTTTTCTTTTTTTAACGTTTATTTATTTTTGAGACAGAGAGAGACAGAGCATGAATGGGGGAGGGTCAGAGAGAGAGGGAGACACAGAATCTGAAACAGGCTCCAGGCTCTGAGCCATCAGCACAGAACCTGATGCGGGGCTTGAACTCACAAACCGCGGGATTATGACCTCAGCCAAAGTCGGACGCTTAACTGACTGAGCCACCCAGGCGCCCCTCACGACTGTTGTTTAATATAGTGTTGGAAGATGTAGCCTCAGTAATCAGACAACAAAATGAAACAAAAGGCATCCAAATTGGCAAGGAAGTCAAACTTTCACTCTTCACAGATGGCATGATACTCTACTTGGAAAACCCAAAAGACTACACCAAAAACTTCTAGACCTGATACATGAATTCAGCAGTCACAGTATATAAAATCAATGTACACAAATCAGTTGCATTTCTGTACGCTAACAATGAAGCAACAGACACAGATATCAGGGAATAGATTCCATTTACAATTGCATCAAAAAACAATAAAATACTTAGGAATAGACCTAACAAAAGAGGTAAAAGATCTGTACAGTGAAAACTATGCAAACCTTGTGAAAGAAATTGAAAAAGACACAAAGAAATGGAAAAAACATTTCATGCTAATGGATTAGAAGAACAAATATTGTTGAAATGTTGATACTACCCAAATCAATCTACACATTCAATGCAATCATAATCAAAATAGCACCACCATTCTTCTCAAAGCTAGAACAAACAATCTTAAAATTTGTATGGAACCACAAAAGACCCCAAATACCCAACGTAATGCTCATAAAGAAAACCAAAGCAGGAGGCATCACAGTCATGGACTTTAGCCTCTACTACAAAGCTGTAATCTTCAAGACAGTATAGTATTGGCACAAAAACAGGTGCATAGGCCAATGGAGTAGAATAGAGACCCCAGAATTGGACCTACAAATGTATTGCCAACTAATCTTTGGCAAAGAAGGAAAAAGTATCCAGTGAAAAACAAACAGTCCCTTTAGTAAATGGTGCTGGGAAAACTGGACAGCAACATGCAGAAGAATGAAACTGGACCACTTTCTTACACCATACACAAAAATAAATTCAAAATGAATGGAAGACCTAAATGTGAGACAGGAAACCATCAAAATCCCAGAAGAGAAAACAGGCAACAACCTCTTTGACATCAGCCACAACAACTTATTTGACACGTCTCTGAAGGCAAGGGAAACAAAAGCAAAAATGAACTATTCGAACCTCATCAATATAAAAAGCTTCTGCACAGCAAAGTGAACAATCAACAAAACTAAAAGACAGCCTACAGAATGGGAGAATATATTTGCCAATGACACATTGGATAAAAGGTTAGTATCCAAAATCCATAAAGAACTTAACAAACTCAACACCTGAAAAACAAATAATCCAGTGAAGAATGGACAGAAGACATGAATAGACATTTTGCCAAAGAAGTCATCCAAATGGCTAACAGACACATGAAAAGATGCTCAACATTGCTCATCATCAAGGAAATAACAAATCAAAACTACATTGCGATACCACCTCATAGGGTTCAGAATGGCTAAAAATAACAACTCAGGAAACAACAGATGTTGGTGAGGATGTGGAGAAAGGGGAACTCTCTTGCATTGTTGGTGGGAATGCAAACTGGTACAGCAACTCTGGAAAAAAGTGTGGAGGTTCCTCAAAAAATGAAAGATACAATTACCTTATGACCCAGCAATAGCACTAATAGGAATTTATCCAAAGGATACAAGAGTGCTGATTCATAGAGGCACATGTACCCAAATGTTTATAGCAGCACTATCAACAATAGCCAAATTGTAGAAAGAGCCCAAATGTCCAAATGTCCATCAACTAATGTATGGATAAAGAAGTGATATATATATATATATATATATATATATATATATATATACCCACACACACATATACATATGTATATATACACACACAATGTAGTATTACTTATCAGTCAAAAAAAATGAAATCTTGCCATTTGCAATAACGTGGATGGAACTGGAGTGTATTACGCTAAGTGAAATAAGTCAATAAGAGAAAGACATATATGTTTTCACTCATATGTGGAGTTGAGAAACTTAACAGAAGACCATGGGGGAAGGGAAAAAAATAATAGTTATAAACAGAGAGGGAGGCAAATCATAAGAGACTTTTAAATACAGAGAACAAACT
>NW_024419932.1:192567-224371 GCF_014898765.1 Herpailurus yagouaroundi | reverse complement strand
CCTAGACCTGGTGTTCTCAACCTAAGAAGTCTATGGACCACCTGAAATTCTAAGCTAGTTTGTGCATGATTGGGGCTAGTGGGGTACATGAAATTTTGTGGGGAAAGGGTTGTACCTTAATACCCTGAGATGAGGAAGCTGAAACTATGAGGAAGAGACAAGACATAGGAAGAGAAGGGGATGTGAGAGGAAGGGAGAATGAGACAGCAGCTGAGCCAAGTTAATGGCAGATCTCTACGTGCTGGTCCTGACAACTAGAGGTCCATTAGAAACCAGCTTTTGGTTCTCAGATTCCCTTAAGATAATAGTGTGCTTTCCTGTTCCTTAAATGCTTACCATGGATCCTGCTTCAGCTGAGCTCACCTAAGTATCTATTCCTTACAACTAATGAGACTAACTGAAACAAAAGTTATCTGTAATAAAACATTCTTAAAAATCAACAAAATAACAGTAGTTATCACTACCAGAAAACCGGTGAAAAGGTATCAAAAAGGTATTGACCATAGAATACATCTATATGGAGAACAAGTATAAGTTATAAGACTCACTAGCGGTCAAAACATACAAGTTAAAACTTCAAGGTACTCTTATTCACCAGTCAAGGTGAGTAATATTTTCTAAAAAATCAGGAGGGGAGCCAAGATGGAGGAACAGCATGGAAGTTTTTTGTGTGTCTCGCGTCCATGAAATACAGCCAGACCAACACTAAACCATCCTGCACACCTAGAATACTGATTTGAAGATTAACACAACAATTGCACAACCTGAACCACAGAATTCAGCAGGTACGCAGCGCAGAGAGGTGAACATGGGGAGAGAGAATCTGCAGCAAGCAGGGAGCCGCTTTTGCAGGTGGAGAGAGGATGGAGATGGGGGGAGAGAATATGGGAAAAGCACCCCTACCCAAAAGAAGTTGGAGAGAAAGTGGAAAATTAGAAACAGCTGCAGAGACTAAACTAAAAAGGGAGAAAGGAGAAAGGAGAGGGTTTAAATTCCATTAAGACTGAAAACAAAGGAAGCACAGAGTCTGCAACTCCACAGCTCAATATCTGGCTATGCTCTGGTGGAAAGGGTGAATTCCCAAGACCAGAGCAGGGTCTAGGATGTTCTTAAGCCACACGGGGAAAAGAAGATCCACTGCTGGAAGGACATTTGGTAGAGACTGTTGAGGCCACCTGGTCCCAGCAGACCCCAGAGAACAGCCACAGTTGCTGGTGCTGGAACAAGGTCATTAAGGGTGAAGCCTAGTGTCAGATGTGTGTTGTGATATTCCATAATCCCTGAAATGCTGCTGATACACTATCTCATGAACTTTTTCTGGGGTGGGCTGGCACCTGGCCACAGTCATGGGCATGGGTAGCAGCAGGGTCCAGCAAGTGTTCCTGCATGCAGCCGACATTCAGCCATTGCTCATTAAGCCATTGCTCAGTGAGACCCTCCTGCAGAGAGTCGGAACAGGTCAAAGCCACAGTCTTTCAGAAGTAAGGGGTTGGGTAAAACAGCAGTATCTGAGACAAAACTGGGGAGAGAGGTACTTCCAGGGGCTTGGTCACGGACAGTGAAAAAGTGGGGAGTGGACAGAAGCTGAAGATAGAGGATGGGTGCACAATTCCTGCTTGGGGAGAACAGAGTTCCGATACTAGAGAACGGATATCTGACAAAAACACACCTAGGATCTAGCATCATTTATTTGACATTTTGTGTAAGTGTTTTTAATTTTTTAATTGTAATATTTTTTAATTTTAATTTTTTTCAATTTAAATTTTTCTACCCCATTAATTCCTTTTTCTCCCTTCACAATGACGAAATGAAGGAATTCACACCAAAAGAAAGAGCACAAAGAAACGACAGCCATGGATTTAACCAACACAGATACAAGCAAGGTGTCTGAAACAGAATTTACAATCACAATAATAAGAATACTAGCTGGAGTAAAAAATAGATCAGAATCCCTTTACGTGGAGATTAAAAAGAAGTAAAAACTACTCAGGATGAAATAAAAAATGCTATAACTAAGCTGCAATCACGGATGGATGCCATGGCGGCAAGGATGGATGAGGCAGAACAGAGAATCAGAGATATAGAGTACAAACTTATGAAGGAGAAACATAGAAAATGAAGCAGAAAAATAGAGGGATATTAAGACAAAAGAGCATGACTTAAGAATTAGAGAAATCAGTGATTCATTAAAAAGGAACAACATCAGAATCATAGGGGTCCCAGAAGAGGAACAGAGAGAAATATGGGTAGAAGGGTTTTGGGAGCAAATCATAGTGGAAAACTTTCCTAACCTGGGGAAAGACACAGACATCAAAATCCAGGAAGCACAGAGGACCCCCATTAGATTCAACAGAAACCGACCATCAACAAGGCATATCATAGTCAAATTCACAAAATACTCAGGAGAGAATCATGAAAGCAGCAAGGGAAAAAATATCCCTAACCTACAAGAGAAGACAGATCAGGTTTGCAACAGACCTATCCACAGAAATTTGGCAGGCCAGAAAAGAGTGGCAGGATATATTCAATGTGCTGAATCAGAAAAATATGCGGCCAAGAATTCTTTAGCCAGCAAGGCTGTCATTCAAAATAGGAGAGATAAAAAGTTTCCCAGACAAACAAAAAGTAAAGGCGTTTGTGACCAATAAACCAGTCCTGCAAGAAATCTTAAGGGGGACTCTCTGAGGGGAGAAAAGATGAAAATATAAATAAATAAATAAATAAATAAATAAATAAATAAATACCAAAAGCAACAAAGATTAGAAAGGGCCAGAGAACACCATCAGAAACTCCAACCCTACAAGCAACATAATGGCACTAAATTCACAACTTTCAGTACACACTCTAAACATCAATGGACTCAATGCTCCAATCAAAAGACATAGGATAACAGAATGGATAAGAAAACAAGATCCATCTATGTGCTGTTTACAAGAGACCCACTTTAGACCTAAAGACACCTTCAGATTGAAAATAAGGGGGTAGAGGGGCGCCTGGGTGGCTCAATCGGTTAGGCGTCCGACTTCGGCTCAGGTCACGATCTCGCGGTCCATGAGTTCGAGCCCCGCCTCAGGCTCTGGGCTGATGGCTCAGAGCCTGGAGCCTGCTTCTGATTCTGTGTCTCCCTCTCTCTTTGCCCCTCCCCCGTTCATGCTCTGTCTCTTTCTGTCTCAAAAATAAATAAAAAACATTAAAAAAAATTTTTTTTAAATAAAAAAGAAAATAAGGGGATGGAGAACCATCTATCATGCTAATGGTCAACAAAAGAAAGCTAGAGTAGCCATACTTATCAGACAATATAGACTTTAAAATAAAGACTGTATCAAGAGACGCAGAAGGGCATTATATCATAATCAAAGGGTCTGTCCACCAAGAAGACCTAACAATTATAAATATTTATGCACCAAATGTAGCAGCACCCTAATATATGAATCAATTAATCACAAATATCAAGAAACTCATCGATAGTAATACTATAATAGTAGGAGACTTCAACACCCCACTCATAGCAATGGACAGATCATCTAATCAAAAAATCAACAAGGAAACAATGGCTTTGAATGACACATGGAAGAGATGGACTTATCAGATATATTTAGAACATTTCATCCTAAAGCAGAAGAATATACATTCTTCTCCAGTGCACATGGAACATTCTCCGTCATAGACCATATACTGGGACATAAAGCAGACCTAAACAAGTACAAAACGATCGAGGTCATACCATGCAATTTTCAGATCACAACGCTATGAAACTCAAAATCAATGACAAGAAAAAATTTGGAAAGGTAACAAATACTTCGAGACTAAAGAACATCGTACTAAAGAATGAATGGGCTAACCAAGAAGTTAAACAGGAACTTAAAAAGTTCATGGAAGCCAATGAAAATGATAACACCACAACCCAAAACCTCTGGGATGCAGCAAAGGTGGTCATAAGAGGAAAGTATATACTAATCCAGACCTTCCTAAAGAAGGAAGAAAGATCTCAGATACACAACCTAACCTTACACCTTAAAGAGCTGGAAAAAGAACAGCAAATAAAACCCAAAACCAGCAGAAGACAGGAAATAATACAGATTACAGCAGAAATTAATGCTATCGAAAACAAACAAACAAACAAACAAACAAACAAAACAGTAGAACAGATCAATGAAACCAGAAGCTGGTTCTTTGAAAGAATTAACAAAATTGATAAACCACTAGTCAGTTTGATCAAGAAGAAAAAGGAAAGCACCCAAATAAATAAAATCAAGAATGAAAAGGAGAGATGACAACAAACACAGCATAAATAAAAACAATAATAAGAGAATATTATGAGCAATTATACACCAATAAAATGGGCCATCTGGAAGAAATGGACGAATTCCTAGAAACATATACACTACCACAACAGGAAGAAGTAGAAAATTTGAACACACCCATAACCAGTAAAGAAATCGAATTAGTAATCAAAAATCTCCCAAACAGCAAGAATCCAGGGCCAGATGGCTTTCCAGGGGAATTCTACCAAAAATTTAAGGAAGAGTTAACAACTATTCTCTTGAAGCTGTTCCAAAAAAATAGAAAGAGAAGGAAAACTTGCAAACTCTTTCTATGAAGCCAGAATTACCTTGATTCCAAAACCAGACAGAGACCCCACTAAAAAGGAGAACTGTAGACCAATTTCCCTGATGAACATGGATGCAAAAATCCTCAACCAGATATTAACCAATCGGATCCAACAATACATTAAAAAAATTATTCACCACGACCAAGTGGGATTTATACCTGGGATGCAGGGCTGGTTCAATATCTGCAAAACAATTAACATGATTCATCACATCAATAAAAGAAAGGACAAGAACCATATGATCCTCTCAGTATATGCAGAGAAAGCATTTGACAAAATATAGCATCCTTTGTTGATAAACACCCTCAAGAAGGTAGGGATAGAAGAAGCATACCTCCAGATGATAAAAGCCATATTTGAATGACTTAATGCTAATATCATCCTCAATGGGGAAAAACTGAGAGCTTTCCCCCTAAGGTCAGGAACAAGACAGGGATGTCCACTCTCGCCACTGTTATTCAATGTAGTTTGGAAGTCTTAGCCTCTGCAATCAGACAACACAAAGAAATAAAAGTCATCCAAATGGGCCAGGAGGAGGTCAAAATTTCACTCTTCGCAGATGACATGATACTCTATATGGAAAACCCTAAAGATTCCACCAAAAAAAACTGCTATAACTGATCCATGAATTCAGCAAAATTGTAGGATATAAATCAATGCACAGAAATCAGTTCCATTCCTATACACCAACAATGAAGCAACAGAAAGAGAAATCAAGGAATCGATCCCATTTGCAGTTGCACCAAAACCCATAAAATACCGAGAAATAAATCTAACCAAAGAAGTGAAACATTTATACACTGAAAACTATAGAAACCTTATGAAAGAAATTGAAGAAGACACAAAAATTGGAAAATGATTTCATGCTCCTGGATAAGAAGAACAAATATTGTTAAAATGTCAATACTTCCCAAGGCAATCTACATATTCAATGCAATCCTTATCAAAATAACACCAGCATTCTTCACAGTGCTAGAACAAATAATCCTAAAATTTGTATGGAACTAGAAAAGACCCCGAATAGCCAAAGCAATCTTGAAAAAGAAAACCAAAGCAGGAGGCATCATAATCCTGGACTTCAAGCTATACTACAAAGCTGTAATCATCAAGACAGTATGGTACTGGCACAAGAACAGACACTCAGATCAATGGAACCAAATAGAAAACCCAGAAATGGGCCCACAAACATATGGCCAACTAATCTTTGACAAGCAGGAAAGAATATCCAATGGAAAAAAAAAAAGACATTCTCTTCAGCAAATGGTGCTAGGAAAACTGGACAGCGACATGCAGAAGAATGAATCTAGACTACTTTATTACACCATACACAAAAAAATAAACTCAAAATGAGATGAAAGACCTCAATGTAAGACAGGAAGCCATCAAAATCCTCGAGGAGAAGGCAGACAAAAACCTTTTTGACCTTGGTCACAGCAACTTCTTACTCAACACGTCTCCAGAGGCAAGGGGAGTAAAGAAAAAAATGAACTACTGAGACCTCATCAAAATAAAAATTCTCTACATAGCAAAGGAAACAATAAGCAAAACTAAAAGGTAACTGAGAGAATGGAGAAGATATTTGCAAATTACATATGAGATAAAGGGTTAGTATCCAAAATCTATAAAGAACTTATCAAACTCAACAGCCAAAAACCAAATAACCCACTGAAGAAATGGGCAAAGACATGAATAGATACTTCTCCAAAGAAGATATCCACATGGCCAACTGACACATGAAAAAATGCTCAACATCACCCATCATCAGGGAAATACAAATCAAAACCACAATGAAATACCACCTTACACCTATCAGAATGGCTAACATTAACAACTCAAGCAACAACAGATGTTGGCAAGGACGAGGAGAAAGAGGATCTCTTTTGCATTGCTGGTGGGAATGCAAGCTGGTGCAGCCACTCTGGAAAACAGTATGGAGGTTCCTCAAAAAACTAAAAATACGACTACCCTACGACCCAGCAATTGCACTACTAGGTATTTATCCAAGGGATACAGGTGTGCTGTTTCGAAGGGACACATGCACCCCCATGTTTATAGCAGCACTATCAACAATAGCCAAAGTATGGAAAGAGCTCAAATGTCCAACAATGGATGAATGGATAAAGAAGATGTGATATATATAGAGAGAGAATGGAGTATTACTCAGCAATCAAAAAGAATGAAATCTTGCCATTTGCAACAACATGGATGGAACTGGAGAGTATTATGCTAAGTGAAACTAGTCAGTCAGAGAAAGACAAAAATCATATGACTTCACTGATATGAAGACTTCAAGAGACAAAACAGATGAACATAAGGGAAAGGAAACAAAAATAATATAAAAACAGGGATGGGGACAAAACAGAAGAGACTCATAAATATGGAGAACAAACTGGGGGTTACAGGAGGGGTTGTCAGAGGGGGGATGGGCTAAATGGGTAAAGGGAACTAAGGAATCTACTCCTGAAATCATTGTTTCACTATATGCTAACTAATTTGGATATAAATTTATAAATAAATAAATAAATAAATAAATAAATAAATAAAATTAAGTAATGGAACAAAAAAAGAAATTATACCATCCATTTTATGTGAGGTTATTTGCATGGACTGTCAGTTCACTTTTAAATTGGTTAAATTACCTTGCAGGAGCAAGGTACATATACATTGAAAATTGGCAATATACATTGAAAATTCATAAGATTTTTCAAATTTTTAGATCTAGCAACTTCAATTTTTGAAAATTTTCTGTAAGGAATAATAATGATTTTGCGCAAAGATTTCAGTGATGGTTTGGCTTAACATAGAAAAAAACAGAGGCAATCTAAATATTAAACAACAAGGAATTTACTAAATAAATTACTGTTAATTTTAACATGGTGACATACAATAATAATAAGTCTGAGTTATCTTAAAAATATGTATTTCATTGTTTTGTGTATGCAATTTAGGTGAACTGCACAAAATTTGGAATATATACAAGAATCATAGACATGAAAATCCATATACCCATTAAACTTATATACTAATAAATCGAAATACTTTTGTATGATTTCCCCCACTAACATTGTAACCTATGTTAATATTCTATGAAGTAGGGATGTATATATTTCAAAGGTAAATGTGACTGGGTGCGATTTTACTTTATATGCTAACTTTAGGATCCAGCCAGATGTAACTCAATTGCACTAACACATCAAATCAGGGATGATAATTGAGAAGAAAAGTCTGGAAGAGACATATAGATTTCGGTTGACAATACCTAGTAAGCACCTAATTAGTATTGTTGAATGGATGAGTGGATAAAATATAAGTTTGAGAATCATCAAATACATAAAATGAGCATAGATTCTTGAGAGTTTTCTTTCCTTCTATATGCATTTTTAAATATAACTAGGATAATTTTATGCACATTATTTTTTAACCTGCTTTTCAGTAATAATATTTATTGCCTTTATTTGCAAAAGTAAAGCATTTTCACTGGAAGAAATGATTAAGGAACTATAAATAAATGCTCCTTGTCAAGCAGAGCCAGAAATATAATCCTTTCTTTTTCTCTTCGTGCATAATTTTAAAAGAATCGGTAACTAAAACTATTTTATAATCTGCTTAAAATATTATATTATTGTCAACAATATTACTTTTCCTGGCAAAGATTATCCTAGAAAGAAAGGTTTCTCACCAGGTAAAATTTAGGGAAGAGATACTTCCTTTCCTATTTATGACTAGTACTACAGCTTGATTATCTCAAACTCAGATTGGAGGAAGGCATAGTCACAGCATGCTAAGGAGAGACTTATTTTGTTTTGTTTTGTTTGTTTTATTATTTTTTAAAATATATTTATTTTGAGAGGGAGAGAGAATCTCAAGCAGGCTCTGCATTGTCAGTAGGGAGCCCTATGTGGGGCTGGAACTCACAAACCCTGAGATCATGACCTGAGATGAAATCAAGAGTCAAATGCTTAATAGTAACTGACTGAGCCACCCAGGTGCTCCTGGAGAGCCTCATTTTAATGCATACCAGGCACAAACAGGGCAAGCAAACCAAATGTGATGCATCCAAACATTGCAAGAACCCCACACCTCAAATAGGTAGTGGAGGTCTTAAATCAGATCCTACTCCACTAGAGAAGTACATGTGTGAAATATGTGCTATAAGATTGTACTGTTTGTGGACTATTCTTTATTGTAGAAGTTACACATACCCAGTGAGAAAATGTAAAAGAATCTACAAGGAAGTATGTAAAAAAAAGTATATAAATTACCCATAAGCCCACCAACCATCCAATCATATCCACTTCTACTATTTTGGTGTATATTGTTCCATAATATTTCATATATATATATATATATATAACTTTTTAAATTTTCTTAATGTTTATTTTTGAGAGAGAGAAAGAACATGAGTGCGGGAGGGGCAGAGAGAGAGGGAGACACAGAATGCAACGCAGGCTCCATGCTCAGAGCTGTCACCACAGCCTGATGCGGGGCTCAAACTCACGGACCGTGAGTACATGACCTGAGCTAAAGTCAGACGCTTAACTGACTAAGCGACCCAGGCACCCCAACACACACATTAGTTTTTTTAATTAGATCCTCTGTAAGTTACATTTTGTAACACTTCCATTCCAATAAACATATGGTTGACTTATATTTGTAGGATATTTTATTTCTTCTCCATGTTTTCAAAGGTTTGTCTCATTTTTCTAAATATTATTAATACATGACTATTAAATATAAAATGTAAGTATATAAATGTGGGAGATGCAGGATAGAAGCATCAAAGGGAAAGACTTCAAAAGGGAAGGGCTGGAGAAGGTTCAAGGTCTTAGGACATGTTTACACAACTGAACAGCTGGGCTGAGGCTCATAAGGAACGCCTAGAGCCATTAACATTGTCCAGGGCTGGATCCTCCTTCACACCTGACCTTTCCTAGTGTTATAGAAACCAATTAACTAGAAATTCAACCTTGAAAAGCTAAACCATTAGATTGATTAACACACTTGCTTAGCTGACTTTATGCACGTAGTCTTTAGCAATTATCCTAATAAAAAGAAGCTTCATTCTGGAGTCCGGGACTCATTCCAACTCGAGTATGAGAACCTTCACTTAACTGCACTTTGTTTGTGGACTCATCTTTTGCAACTCAGGCCATACTCCCTGCAACATATAAATGCAACACTTAAGAAGTGAAAGTTGCCTTTATATTAAATACTCATTCTTAAATATGTCTTATGGGAATAGTTCAGTATATATTCATTCACATTTCTACTATGATATAGAAATACAGTAAGACCCCACGATAACATGACTTTTGATATACAGTAAAACCTTGGTTTGTGAGTATAAAACTCCTTCTGGAAACATGCTTGTAATCCAAAGCACTTGTATATCAAAGCGAATTTCAAGAACCATTGGCTCAGTTGTGAGCATGTGATGTTCAGCATTGTGTACTACTTATATTGGAAGAGATTGCTCCTTTAACAAGTTCAATATTATTAGAAATGTTTGCTCATCTTGCAGAATATTCGCATTACAAGTTACTCACAACCCAAGATTTTACTGTAATATGATGGGCAATAGGGCCTAGAGAGAGGCGGAAATGAGAGGATAACATTTAAGCACCACTGCTGAGTAAACAACTGTGACAAGGTGGTCTCAAAACACTGCTGAGTCCCTGATGGATTTAAGTTGTGCATCCAGCTAATTAAACAGGCTCATATCAGTCATTCATGCATCTCTCAATAATATAACCTGGAATTTTATAGTAATTAATTTTGTGGACTTTATTATGTTATGGTGCAATTTAATTATATGCTTATATTTTAAATGCACAAAAATAAGGCACCTGGGCAGCTTGGTCGGTTAAGCATCTGACTCTCGACATTGGCTCAGTTCATGATCTCACAGTTCCTGAGTTAGAATCCTGCATCTGGCATGGTGCTGGCAGTAGGAGCCTGCTTGGCATTCTTCTCTACTTTTCTCTGCCCCTCCCCTTCTCTAAAAATAAATTAAGAAACTTAAAAAAAAATGAATGCACACAAATAAATACATGTATGTTGTTACAGAAATGTAGTACTGCATATGTTAACTTTCTTTTTTTTTAATGCGAAATTTATTGTCAGATTGGTTTCCATACAACACCCAGTGCTCATCCCAAAAGGTGCCCTCCTCAATACCCATCACCCACCCTCCCCTCCCTCCCACCCCCCATCAACCCTCAGTTTGTTCTCAGTTTTTAAGAGTCTCTTATCCTTTGGCTCCCTCCCTCTCTAACCTCTTTTTTTGCATATGTTAACTTTCAATTTACTTAAAAAAATTTTTTTTAACGTTTATTCATTTTTTGATAGAGACAGAGTGCAAGTGGGGGAGGGGCAGAGAGAGAGGGAGACACAGAATCTGAAGCAGGCTTCAGGCTCTGAACTAACAACACAAAGCCTGACATGGGGCTCAAACTCATGGACCGTGAGATCATGACCTGAGCTGAAGTCGGATGTTTAGCTGACTTAGTCATGCAGGCACCCCACTTTAAATTTACTTTTTGAAAAAAAAAATGTTTATTTATTTATTTTGGGTAAAAGAGAGAGCACAAGTGGGTGAGGGGCAGTGAAAGAGGAAGAGAATCCCAAGCAGGATCCTCACTGTCAATGTAGAGCCTGACACGGGGCTTTATCTCACAAACTGTGAGATCATGACCTGAGCCGAAACAAGAATCGGATTCTTAACGAACAGACTGAGTCCCCCAGGCACCTCTAAATTTACCTCTTTTTTAACCAAATTTCATCAAATGAAATTTGTATGTATGTATAATATAATGGTTATTTTCATTTCTAAATGGTATACACTATTGGTGTAGTTTGAATTGTTTTAACAATATCATGAAGTTTGTTTCTTTATCGTCTATCACAATTATGTGGAAAACTGCTTGGCTCATGAGAATGTGCACACACATGTGTGAATGCGAATGTGTTTATGCACATGCTTGGGTGCATGTCTGCTATTGCCTAGAACAATTCTCTCTTTCTGTTCCATCATTGCTGTTTTTCACTTGTGGCTTCTCTTTGCATTCAAGTCCAAGTCAAAGGATTGAAGCTAGGAATCCAGATCTATAAACTTTAGCATTGTAAATCATTGTGACTACCATTAAATACTTTCTAGGATGAGTAGCTAAGAATGGGTTTACAGGCTGAAGGGAATGCATATTTTAAATACTTAAGCAATTGCTTAAGTATGCACTTTCCAAAAAGGTTGACCAATTCAGTTTCCATGACCTGAAAATAAGTGAGAAATTCCTTGGGGTTAAGTGCAGAACATGCTAAAAAGTGCTTGGGGCGTCTGGGTGGCTCAGTCAGGTAAGCATCTGGCTTAGGCTCAGGTCATGATCTTGCGGTTTGTGAGTTCGAGCCCTGCGTCCGGCTCTGTGCTGACAGCTCAGAGCCTGGAGCCTGCTTCAGACTCTGTGTCTCCCTCTCTCTCTGCTCCTCCCCTGTTCACACTTTGTGTGTCTCTGTCTCAAAAACAATAAATAAAAACAGTTAAAAAATGTTAACCTAAGTCCCCCTAAGGAGGAACAAGTGGACTTCTACCCAGCAACGCAGCATGAGACAGGCCAGGGCGATGGTAAAGACCCAGGGTCTAGGTTCAGTTTGACTGTTCTCTTCTTTCCTTCCCACCCTCCATTTAGGTCCTGTGTACCTTCTAAGGCTCATGTCAAGGTCTTTTTCCTCCTTGAAGGTTTCTCTGATTATTTTGTGCTAACTGGCCATTGCCTTCTCTGAGTTCCTGTTGGCCTGGCAGTCCACCCTTTCCTTTAAATTCCTCCAAAGGAATCTCATGTCTTATGTGAAGGAGGTTCCTCCTTTTCAGTAGTGGTGTCATATCTGAAGAGTCTGACAGTTTGCTGCAAAAAATAATCCCCTTTTTAAAGGGATTTAATCAGTCTTGATCCCTGCAGACCTCCTCTGATTCCGCTTATCAGTTCTGTAGCGTCATCAGCTGGTGCTGGTCGCAGTGAGATGTCCTTTAACTACTTGCTGTACCTTTAAATACTTGTGTCATTGCTTGACACCAGGCCCTGCTTGACACAGGCTTCTGCTTGACATGAGAGAGTTCATTTTGCTTTCTACACTTACTAAGGGTCACACAGTCAGTTCTAGGTCTGGCCTGGGACTAACATATCTTGTCAAGCCAGTGTTCTGTCTGGGAGACCCAAACCATTATATCTTGGGTTTTCTGGTACTCAAATACACATGCTTCCCAGAAGACAGAATAATATGAAAGAAGAGTAAGTGAAATAAAACAACACGAGGTGAAGGTTTTTTTTTCTTTCCACATAATCTATTAACCTCTTTAATCTGTCTCACAAAAAGGCAACAAATCTTATTTAAAAAAAAATACATGTATGTCACCTCCTGTTATTTTGTAAATGTTACCTCTGAGAACTATGTAACTTTTATTGGAAAATTTGTGACTTAAAGACTGAAGTGAGGCTAAAAGGTAATCAATATCTGTTGAAGACTATATGAGCCAAAGGCTTTGAGCCAAGTATCATTTAGAACTTCCAAAAGTCAGTTCTATGAGGCATACGTTATTACCACCTTTCAGATGAGGAAATTTTGGATCATAATATGTACCTGACAATTGATGATTCTGTAGGCAGCACAGCTTCCTGGCAAATATCACTACCAAGGCTCTGGAGTCAAATATTACTTTCTTTTTTTTTTTTTTTTATTTTCAATCATTTTCCCCAAATGAAATCCTAATATAATAATAGCTTGCACTTTTAGAGCACTTACAATATGCCAGGAAATACTCTCAGGACTGCACATGTGTTCATACATTTAACTAATTTTGTCTTTGTTTTTTCCAACTATAAAAAAACATGTTACTTTTGTTTAAAAAGAAGAGAATATAAAAGTATTAAGAACAAAGCGAAAACTACATTTAAAAATCTCACTCCTGTCCCAGGCGCTTTTTTTTTTTTTTTTACAAACCCTTGCCAAACCAACCTTGTACACAACAGCCAAGGACCAGACTGTATATGAAATGGAGGCTGGAGGAGGGGCGATGGATGGAGGAGTTCTTAATCTTGGGAGCTGAAGGCACGAAGCGGCAATTCTTAAAAGAAGTAGAAAAGTTAGTAGCTCCAGAAAGAAAAGATGCAGCTATTCCCCAGTAGTCAGAAAGGCGAATAACATTTTGCCATTTCGGATAGGCAACAATAACAAAGAAGGACAAGGCCAGATGTATAACAGGGGAGGGGGCAGGGGGGCGGGCGCACTTCTGCCGCGCTTTTGGTCGGAGTGGAGATTGGGGACCCGAGCTCGCTGGTGACGTAGATCTCACGTGACCAGGAGTCGAAGTGTACCGAAGTCCTGCTAGTCTGGTCCTTGTTCGCGTCTGGGTATCACCTTTTCTTTAGCAGGCAAACCGCAGAGCCTGAGGGCAGTGGAAAGAGGAGTTAACTTGACGGAATTCTGCAGGTTGGTATCAAAATAGGTGCTGCCTGGGGACTTCTAGGGTGGGAGTGGCCTAGGGCAGAGACCTGGTCAAAGCCATGTCTCCACCTCCTACCTCCAAGTCTACAGAAAGTGATGACCATTGGGAAAGGGCCTAGGGGTCCGGGAAGAAGTACAAGGAGAACTGTGATAGTTTAAAAATAATCATTCTCTGCCACTTCAGACTGCTTTCCCAACACCTCCCCTCCCCCCAACCCCTGCCCCAGTCTTAAAGATAGTTTGGAAATAATCTGCTTTTCTTACTCCTTGTCTGTTGGGAAATTCCAGCTAAATTGTACTGTGGGGCGGGGGTGGGGGTGGAAGAAGTGGGAGAAGCAGAAAGTGGGAAAGTTGTCATAACCAAGTACCTTAATGAGGAAAAAGGTACTAGCGCCCCACCAAGCGTTCGCCCCTCCCCTACTGCCACCCCTCCCCCATCTCCAACACATCCCACTCCCGTTTTCTGTTTGTCCGCAGGTCTGTTATTCTTAGCACTACACAAGGCTAGAAGAGGCAAGGAAGAAACTGTTCGGATCAGTACAGGTATATGAGGGAAATGTTATAAATACCCCTGGTGTCAAGGTGAGGCATGCACATGTCAGAGGTCCTGGGTCCCACTCTTCCTACCCGCCCCCCCACCCCCGACACACACCGCCTATTCTCCAACCTACGCTGTTCTAGGAGGGTCTTGGGTTTTGTCCGGCGTGGAAAAGTGGGGGGGTGGGGGGTGGGGGGGAAGACCTTGAAAAAGGCTGCAGGGAGGGACAAGAGACAGGTAGGGAGGTAGAAAATGGAGGTAAGAGCCGCCGGTTCAGGGAAACTCTAATTGCTGATTGAGTCTCCCAAGTGGAAGATATTTGATGATAGCTCTGAATCAAAGAAAGCAAATGCTGAGACCTCTGTCCAGAGCACTGGTCCATTCACCAAATATTTGACTTATGGTCACCTTGCTTCCTAGCAGTAATTGTATTGAGAGGAATAAATCAAAAAAAAAAAAAAAAAAAAAAAAGGAAAAGGAAAGAAGGAAGAAAGGAAGGGAGAGACTCACAAGATGAAATCCTGTCAAAAAATTGAAGGAAAACCAGAAAATGAGAGTGAACCAAAGCTTGAGGAAGAGCCAAAGCCTGAGGAAAAGCCAGAGGTGGAAGAAGAGCCAGAAGAGGAGGAAAAAACGGAAGGAACTTTTAGAGAAAGACTGATTCAGTCTTTGCAGGAATTTAAAGAAGATATACACAACAGGCATTTAAGCAAGGAAGATATGTTTAGAGAAGTGAGTGAAATAGAGGAGATAAGGAGAGTAAGAAACAAACTTATAGTGATGCGTTGGAAGGTTAACCGAAACCATCCTTATCCCTATTTAATGTAGTTTGCCTTGATTTTATTTTTTTCTGATATTAACATTGCCATTTAGCTTTCCTTTGATTTGCATTTTCTTGATATACCTTTTTCCATCTTTCTACTTTTAATTTGTTGCTATTAGTGATTTTAGATGCATTTCTTGTTAACCTGCATCTCATTTTTATCATATTTTGAACAATACACAAGTCTCTGCCTTTTAATAGGAGAGCTTTACTCATTTGTACAAAAAGAGGTTCCTGACAGGATATAAAATTAAAAAAAAAGTTACTAAGTAATATGTGAATATCATATTTTTGAAAGAAAGAATACATTGTATATTACCTATATGCACAGAAAAATGTGTGAAGGATGAAAGACAAAAAGTAAAATCATTTGTAGGATTATGAGTAATTTTTTACTCTGCTTATTTGTATTTTTTCTTATTCCTAGAATGTACACACATTATTGTTAAAATAATAAAAATTTTATAACAAAAAAGAAATAACTAACAGTATTTAATTTATTTCTAAACGCACTGGGGCACTTAATATTTGTTGAGAGAATTTTAGAAGCAAATGTGAATTCCAAATTACCACCAGACCACTTAGCTAGAAGAATAAATTTATATTTTTTTCTCATCTCTAAAATAGAGACTCTGATCTCTAAGGGATATATGAGGACCAAATAAGGTAATCACTGTGAGCTCTATTTTAGCAGGTTTTTCCCCCCCATCAGCCCATGCAGGATCCCAATTCCCAAGGGATTTGTATCAGCTATTTGGGATGATAGAGAAAGTAGTTCTCACCTGTACTTAAGAATAAATCCAGGCAACTGTTAGGTGAGTGCCACCTTTATGTTCCTTTCCTTCTGTGCCTGCCCAACCTCCCTTTATTATCCCTTTGATATTGTCATGTATATTGGATAGTTCTGCCCCTTCATCCAGGCCCCTGCCTATGGGCTGATAATGTTCTGGAATTCTCAAATAGTGAAGCCTAACATATTTCTTTGGAACACCCAGTGGGCTTAATCCTCAGACCCACAGAAGGGGGGAGAATGCCCATTTCTTAAATTTACATAGTTATGCAGGGCAACTTGGGCCATATCTTATAGGTATCTTGACAGTTAAGACTCCGACACAATGCATCAATTTGGGGATTGGACCAGAAGACAAGTCTGAGTAACAGATGTTATGCTTTAATCAGAATTGCTTCTCTTTGAATCTAAAGATTATGGTTTTATCTTCTGACTATTTCCTTAGGGTGAGTGATCTCTGCCAGAAGACTGGTGACAGGCTCTCCTCACCAGTTCCACAGATGCCTCTAGACCTGGGTAAATTTTAAAGGGAGGTTCTGCTTCAGATTCTGTGTCTCCATCTCTCTCTGCCCCACCACTGCTCGCACTCTGTCTCTCTCTCATAAATAAATAAACATTAAACAAATTAAAGGGAAGTTCAAGTCAGATTTGGGGATACTGCCATCCTTACCTGGAAATGTGAAAGTGCTATGTAAAACTGTGTATATCTGCATCCAAATCTACGTACCTATATAGATATCTGTATATGTATATATGGCTCACAGTTTTTCCAGTAGTGTGTTATTTAATTTTTCTGTGATGCTCTTTTTTGGGCAATTCATGACTTTAGACTATTCTTCAAAGTTGTAACAACCTGATGGATGCTAGTCGGGCTGGATTCTGACTGGAGTAAAAAGCTTCCAGGGGCTCACTAAGTCAGTTTTCTAAGACAAGATGGATCCAATCCCCTGGCACTCAAAGGAGTGGTACTCAGGTAGGATATAGAAAGGCTCATTCAAACCACACTCCTCTCCATGGTGGGTCTGACTTTGGTTTCTCTGATTCAGATGAAGCAGGCACTAGACTCTCCTTTGCTGATGACCAGGCTGTCCTGGATATACTTACCTGGAGGATGACAAAAGTCCCTATAGCAGGTCAGAGCACTAGACTTCCTTTCTTCCTTTTATTTTCCTTCACAAGGGTACTTGATGAGAACTTTTTATATGGAAGAAGACCTCAAAATTGACTAACTAAAAGCATTGGTTGTGATAGTCTGTCCGAGCCATGACAACTGTGGATGCAATCAGGTTGGCGTTAGAGGGCCTGGTGGTAGGTGGGAATAATTTTAGATTTTAGATACTACACAAATATATTAAATATATATATATATATATATATATATATATATACACACACACACACACACACATATATATATATATATATATATAATTGTGATGTCCATGTGTTTATTTGAATATATATTAATGAATACTCTGTTTCAGGCAAATGATTATAGTATAGATTCAGGGTGTTGTTATAAAGTTTCCTTTTAAAAAATAGTATTCAAATTAAGTTAGTAAGTCACTTTGAAGACAGACATGAGGTAGAACACAATACTAATAGCAGAGGTAGTACACAGATGTGGCAAAAATCATCTTAGTGGGAAACATTCCCCTAGCATAACTGATTTAGGGATAATATCTGGAAACACCTGTCAAGAATTATGCCATCTGGGATTTTACCCTACTTACAAATTAACAAATTAACCTGCTACTGTTTAATGGATACTGGCAAAAGATGACTAGAATCCCAGGTCAGAGATTATAATATTACTCATGGCAAAAGCCATAGCCAGAGCTTCATATTGGTTTGTGTTATTTCTCCATGATCTTCAAGTTCCATGGGGTGACACAGGCTCTTTTATGGATGTCCGCACATGCAGTGCTTTGTGTAACAGGAAAGAAACCTTGTATTTGGAGATTTTATCACTTTCATGGTAAACAAAAGCAAGCCTGCTCTGTGTCCAGGGAAAGATGTTACCTTGTTCTTCCAAGTTGCTTGTTGCAAACACAACTCTGACACATGGCCTGCCTGCGTAGAGTGGTCAGGGTCTTACATTCTTGGTATACCCAATAAAAATGTGCAGGGATGCTCAGAATTCAAAGCAGATTGACTCTCCCAGTAACGGTTTTCTCTGTGTAGTAAATTTTCATTTTTTAAAGGTTTATTCATTTTTTAGAGACAGAGACAGAGCATGAATGGGGGAGGGGTAGAGAGAGAGGGAGCCACAAAATCCAAAGCAGGCTCCAGGCTCTGAGATGTCAGCACAGAGCCCGATGCGGGTCTCGAACCCACAAACTGTGAGATAATGACCTGAGCTGAAGTCAGACACTCAACCAACTGAGCCACCTAGGCACCCCTCTGTGCAGTAAATTTTAATGTGAATGGCAAGCCTTTCCTAACATCACAAATTTGGATTTATAATTCCAAGGTAAATAAAGCAGATAATGCATTATACTGTAGAGTGTCAACAGGGCATTTGTAACTTTCTAATTTTTACTTAATACATAGAATTTTGAATGAATCCCAATTAACTGAAAAGAACAACTAAGAAACTAAAAGTAAATAGTCTATGAGGAACTTTAATGTTACAATAAGACATAGCTACCATGATGCACAAAATAAAAGTAGAGGAGCACAACCAATGCATTTATCAGGATGCTAATGACAGGAGTAATTTTATGCAAATTTTTTCACTGAGAAACTGATAGGAGAGTGTGTGTTTAAAAGCCAGCCTCGGGGCGCCTGGGTGGCGCAGTCGGTTAAGCGTCCGACTTCAGCCAGGTCACGATCTCGCGGTCCGTGTGTTCGAGCCCCGCGTCAGGCTCTGGCTGACGGCTCAGAGCCTGGAGCCTGTTTCAGATTCTGTGTCTCCCTCTCTCTCTGCCTCTCCCCCGTTCATGCTCTGTCTCTCTCTGTCCCAAAAATAAATAAACGTTGAAAAAAAAATTTTTTTAAATAAAAAAATAAAAAAAATAAAAGCCAGCCTCAAATCCCATACACACATAATCATCTTTGCCTCTATAAAAGGAAAAGGCAAAAGCCAAGAGAAAAACTGGTCTGTTCCCTTTACAAGCAAAGTTAAAGGTAGGGTAAGGGTTGAGGGAGGGTGGGGCATCTCACACATAACAGTGTCCAAAAGTAGTTATTTGATGCTCTGACACCAGCGTTTTGCAACAGCCTTAGCAAAAACAGCTGCACCATTTGATGGATAATTTAGTTGGGTGTGGAGTGTCTTTTGTGTACTTATTAGCCATTCGTACATTTTACTTTGAGAAATGTCTATTCAAATATATTGCCTGCACCCCACTCCCCGCAGTATTTTCAGTACAGTGTGGGTAAAGAATCTTTAAAGGAATAAGGTAGATCCATATGTACTACCCGTTCACTATGCTGTGATTAAAAGAAAAATGAAGGACAGGAGATATAGTATAAAAATACATATCCATACCCACAAACATCAAAATGAAGCCCTTTAGCTCACTAAAAGGAGTGATCATGTCTTTCTTTTATTATTTTTTTAATGTTTATTTATTTCTGAGACAGAGAGAGACAGAGCATGAGTGGGGGAGGGGCAGAGAGAGAGGGAGACACAGAATCAGAAGCAGGCTCCAGGCTCTGAGCTGTCAGCACAGAGCCCAATGTGGGGCTCGAACTCACAAACCCTGAAATCATGACCTGAGCCGAAGTCGGTCGCTCAACTGACTGAGCCACCCAGGCGCCCCGATCATGTCTTTTTAAATGGCATTTTGATATCTCACCAAGCTTCCTGCTATCTGGGTTTTTAAGAAATAATTATTTTTAAAAATTTCTCCTAATGGATAATTGTACCATCCTTGCTTTGTAACTGTCAAATTTTTTTCTTGGACCTAGAGTCCTTTTCCCTCCCATGAACTCTCAGTCCTTTCCAGATGTTATATCATTAGCCTACTACTTAATAAAAAATGAAAGTGAAGCTAAGAGAAAGTGTCTTGGCCAAGGTCACCCAGCTATTAAATGCAATCAATGCCTGCCTAAGATCAGAGCCCTTGCTCCTAATATTTACTCTGTAACAGTTGGTATTTAATAAATATTAACAACAACATCATCCAACATCATTGTGATGCTGAAAGAATTCCTGTTATTTCTTCAAAGGTCCATTCCCTTTTGAGTCCTGATCTTGGTTCCCACGGTTCTCCCTGACTGAAGCATTCTCTCAATCACTCCTCACACACTTAGCCTGGATAACCCTTACTCATCCATCTCAGAATGGATGTTACTTCTTTTTTAAAAACTTCTTTTTTTATTGAGATATAATTCACATACCAGACAATTCACCTACTTAAAGTGCACAATTCAGTGGTTTTTACTATATTTAGATATGCGCAACTATCACCATAGTCAATTTTAGAACATTTTCAAGTCAAAAATAAACACCATAACCTTAGCTATGACCCCTCCTCCCATGTCTCTGTCCCTCCAGCTCTAAGAAAATACTAATCTACATTCAGACTCTACATATTTCCCTATCTTGGACATTTCATAAGAGTGTGCTTGTATAAAATGTCTTTGTGACTGGCTTCTTTTACTTAGCATATGTTTTCAAGGTTCATCAATTGTGCAGCAATTTCTTTTTATGGCTGAACAATATTCTATTGTATGCATATGCCACATTTTGTTTATCCATTAATCCATTGATGGATATTTGGGCTGTTTCCATCTTTTACTTATTATGAATAGTGCCGCTATGAACAAGTTTTATGAGGACTCATGTTCTTATTTCACTTGGGTAGATACCTGGGAATTTAATTGCTGGATCATACAGTAATTCCGTGCTTAATTGTTTCAGGAATTGCTATACTGTTTTCTAAAATGGCTGAACATTTGACATTCCCATCAGCAGTGTGTAAGGGTTCCATTTTCCCCATATTTTAAGAACACTTTTTATTATCTGACTTTTTGATTCTAGCCATTTTAATGGGTGAAATGGTATCTCATTGTGGTTTTGATTTGCATTTCCCTTATCACTAATGATGTTGGAAATTTCTTCATGTGTTTATTGGCCATTTGTATATCTTATTTGGAAAAATGTCTATTCAAATACTTTGCCCATTTTAAATTGGGATGTTTGCCTTTTTATTATTGAGTTACAAGTTTTTATTTCATTTACAAGTTCATATCAAATATATGACCTGTATATATTTTCTCCCATTCTGTGGGGTTGGCTTTTCACATTCCAGATGGTGTATTTTGATGCTCAAAAGATTTTAGTTTTGATGAAGTTCAATGTAGTTTTTCTTTTGTTGGTCATGCTTTTGGTGTCATATCTAAGAATCCTTAGCCATATCAAAGGTCATGAAGATTTACCCCTATGTTTTTTTTTAAACAATGTTTTAAATGTTTATTTATTTCTGAGACAGAGACAGACAGAGCATGAGTTGGGGAGGGGCAGAGAGAGGAAGACACAGAATCAGAAGCAGGCTCCAGGCTCTGAGCTGTCAGCACAGAATCTGACGCAGGGCTCGAACTCACAAACCGTGAGATCATGACCTGAGCCGAAGTTGGTTGCTCAACCAACTGAGCCACCCAGGCGCCCCTATGTTTTTTTCTAATAGTTGTATTATTTTATATTTTATATTTAGATCTCTGATTTATTTTTAGTTAACTTTTTTGTGTATCCTGTGAGGTAGGGATCTAATTTTATTAGTTTGCAAGTCACTAATTGTTCTAGCACTATTTGTGAAAGGATGATTTTTTTTCCATTGAATGGTCTTGGCACCTTTGTTCAAAATTGGCTGACACATGGTTTTATTTCTGCACTCTTGGTTCAATCCCACTGACCTATATGTCTATCTTGTATGAGTATCACATGGTCTTGATTATCACTGCTTTGTAGTAAGCTTCAAAACCAGAAAATGGTTTGATGTACTTTACTGTTTTCCAAGATTGTTTTGGCTATTTAAGGTTCCTTGCAATGCCATAAATTTTAGAATCAGTCCATCAACTTGCACGAAGTAATCAGATGGGATTCTGAAAGGCATTGCACTGAATCTGTAGATCAATTTGGGGAGTATTGCCATTTTAACAATATTAACATTTTAAATCCAGGGGCTCCTGGGTGGCTCAGTCAGTTAAGCGTCCGACTTCAGCTCAGGTCATGATCTTGCAGTTTGTGAGTTTGAGCCCCGCATCAGGCTCTGTGTTGACAGTGCAGAGCCTGGAGCCTGCTTCAGATTCTGTGTCTTCCTCACTCTCTGCCCCTCCCCCACTCGTGCACTGTGTCTCTCTCTCAAAAATAAACATTAAAATTTTTTAAAAACATTTTGAATTTATGAACATGGGATACCTTTTTCCATTTAATTGCATCTTTTTTTTTTTTTTTCTTAAGTAAGCTCTATGACTAGTGTGAGCTTGAACTCATGTCTGTGAGATCAAGAGTCACATGTTCTACCAACAGAGCCAGCCAGGTGCCCCAAATTTTATAGATTCATTTTTTGGTAATCTCTACATCCAACATGGGGCTCAAACTCATGACCCACGAGATCGAGTTGCATGCTCTTCTGACTGAGCCAACGAGGCACCCCATCTTCTTTAATTTCTTTCAATAATGTTTTGCAGTATTCAAAATATAAATTTTGGACTTTCTTTATTAAATTTATTTCTAAGTATTTTATTCTTTTGATGCTAGTATACATAGAATTGTTGTCTTAATTTCCTTTTCAGATTGTTCATTGCAAGTGTATAGAAACATAACTGAGTTTAGTATGTTGACCTTGCATCCTACAACCATGCTGAAGTTACTTGTTCTATTAGTTTATCAGTGGATCCCATAAAACTTTCTATGTACAAGATCATGTCATCTGTAAATATAGTTCTACTTCTTATTTTTCAATCTGGATGCTTTTCATTTGTTTTTCTTGACTAATTGCCCTGGCTAAAACGTTCAGTGCAATGTTAAATAGAAATGGTGAGAACACACATCTTTGTCTTGTTCCTGATCCTACGGGTAAGGCATCCAGTATATTCAGCACTAAGTCTGATGCCAGCTGGGGTTTTTGGTAATGGATGCCCTTTATCATGTTGAGGAGGTTCCTGATTTAGGGATGTTAAACCAACCTTGCATTCTGGGATAAATCCCATGTAGTCGTGATGTGTAATTGCTTTTTTATGTTACCAGGATTGTTTTCCTTGTATTTCTTTGGGGGGATTTTTGCATCCATTTCTATAAGAGATTCTGGTCGATAGTTTTTCTTGTCATGTGTTTGTCTGGTTTTGTCTGGTATTAGTGTAATACTGATCTCATAAAATGAGAGCTGTATTCTTTCATTTTCTATTTTTTGGAAGAGTCTGTGAAAGATTCTTATTTATTTTTTTAAATGTTTTTATTTTTATTTTTGATACAGAGAGAGACAGAGAATGAGCAGGGGAGGGGAAGAGAGAGAGAGAGACACAGAATCCAAAGCAGGATCCAGGCTCTGAGCTGTCAGCACAGAGCCCGACGTGGGGCTCAAACTCATGGAGTGTGAGATCATGACCTGAGCTGAAGTCGGATGCTTAACTGTCTGAGCTACCCAGGTGCCCCAAACGATTCTTCTTTAAATGTTTGGTAGAATTCAGTAGTGAAGACATCTAGGCCTACATTTTCTTTGTAGGTAGTTTTATTATTATTATTATTATTATTATTACTTATTCAATCTCTTCACTTGCTATAAATTTCTTCAGATTATCTATTTTTTCTTGAGATAGTTTTGGCAGTTTGTGTATTTCTGGTAATTTGTCCATTTCACCTAAGTTATCTAATATAATGGAATACAGTATTTTATATTATTCCTTTATGATCCTTTTTCATATCGATAAGGTCAGTAGTCATGACCTTTTTTTAAATTTCTGATTCTAGTAAATTGAGTTCTCTCTCTCTCTCCTCTCTCTCTCCCCACCCCTACCTCCATCAGTCTAGCTAAAGTTTGTCAATATTATTGATCTTTTCAAAGAACCAGTTTTGGTTTCACTAGTTTTCTCTACTTGTTCCATTCTCCATCTCATTAATTCATGTTCTACTTATTATTATCCCACTTTCTACTTGCTTTATGTTTAGTTTGCTCTTTTTTCCCCACAGTGTCTTAAGGTGGAAAGTTAGGATTTTGATTTGAGACCTTTCTTCTTTTTTAATATAGACATTTAAAACTATATATTTCCCTCTAAGCTCCATCCCAGAAGTTTGGAATATTGTATATCATGATACCAAAGTTCCATTCCATAAGCTTTGATATGATGTATGTTGTGTCTCATTTTCATTCATTTCAAAGTATTTTCTGATTTCCTTTTTGATTTGTTGTTTGATGCACTGGCCATTTAAGAATGTTTTGCTTAATGTCGAGATATCCATGAGTTTCCTATTTTTTTTCTGTTATTGATATGAAATATTATTCAATTATGGTCAAAGAACATATCTTGTATCATTCCTAACTGTTAAATTTATTTGAGGTTTGTTTTATGGCCTATCACGTGGTCTACCATGAATAATGTTCCATGTGTATTTAAAAGAATGTGCATTATGCTGTTGTTGAGTGGGCTATTCAACATATCTATTAGGTCTAGTTAGTACATGGTGTTCTCAAGTCTTTTATTTCCTGGTTGATCTTCTTCCCATTTGGTCTATTTATTATCAAAAGTGGGGTATTAAAGTCTCCCAACTATTATTGTTGAATTGTCTATTTTCCCTTCCTTTTTGTCATTTTTTTTCTCATGTATTTTGTTGCTTATAATTGTTATATATTCCTTTTGGATTGAGTCTTATCATTATAAAATGTCCCTCTTGCTTCTGGCTTTTGTTCTGGCATTGGAAACAAATCGGAACAAATTCCAAGAACTTGGAAGCCGTCGCTCCATCCTAACAACCAGTAAAACACTGAACAAACTGAAAAACAACTACTCTTCTTAGATCCATTAGAGAATTGAGGTCACTGAGCAAATCATTGCTCCGAAAAAGGAGACACAGACAGGCAAATACACAGAATTGTAATTTGTTGGCACAAAATCCATGAACAGAAACTTCTTCAGGAAACCAGTACTGAGGTAGGAAAACCTAAACTAAAATCAACAAATTGCCAGAAGTTTAATGTGGACATGCCCAGAGAGGCCTAGTCTTAGGGGGTGCTTCCACACTTTTCTGAGTTTTACCTCCAGAAGCCCTGGGAGGTTCTCACAGTGAAGACTCTAGAATATCCTCTTGTGCTTCTGGCAAAGGGAGAGGAAAAGTAGCTGTTTTTGTTTTTTGTTTTTTTTTTTTTTTTAATTTTTGATATTTATTTATTTTGAGAGAGAGAGAGAAAGAGTGTGAGCAGGCAAGGGGCCGAGAGAGGAAGACATAGAATCCAAAGCAGGCTTCAGGCCCTGAGCTGTCAGCACAGAGCTTGATGTGGGGCTTGCACTCATGAACCACAAGATCATGACATGAACTGAAGTCGGATGCTTAACCGACTAAGCCACCCTGGAGCTCCAAAAGGTAGCTGTTTTTAAAACATGTGGAGCATTCTAGTCTTTGTAAGAAGGCTTTCCCTCAAGAGAAACTGTTTCACCAAGCCTAACCTACTAGAATTCTAACCTACTAGAATTTTATCAGAGCCCAGCTGACATGGAGGAAGGGAAATATCCAAATCCAATCCCCTCTATCCATCCTGTCTCACCTAAGTAAAGGTGGGGTAGGCAACTGAGAAGCACTTGTGAAGGCCGCAGCCCTGACCATACGCAGATGTTAGGCTCATCTAATTTCCAGTTTCAATAATGCCTTTGGGCATCAATTGCTCTGTAGACTAATTGAATCAAATTGGGTTCCTTTGAAGGAAGAGTTCCAAAGGTCAGTGTTTGATATTTGTTCCAATCCAAGGAGGAATACTCTTCCCAACCATGTCCTTCTGTGGCTCTTTAAAACAATATAGCCAGGCCACAGTTAACTGGTATCTTCATCGAATATATTAATCACTTCCTAAATGCCTCTTAGAGCACTCGTGGCTTGAATCTCTCCATGCTCTGTTCAAAATTAAGTAAGTTTCATCAGGAAAATGTTAGAACCTATAAGCTTTATGATTTTTTTCTCTTCCCAGGCAAAATCTCTGCACCTGGACTCTGGATCTGGGAGTGAGGACAATGGCATTCTTCTTTCAGAATGACACTTCTGCTTTAGGAGCTAATGTCTCAGTGGAGATAGAAAGGAAACAGCAGCCTGAGGTTCTCTCAGCAGCCTGAGGCTTACTTTTCATAGTGTGAAACCAGACCTTGATCCAAGCCAAAAGCAAATAGGGCACCTGTATTCTCAATCGTGTCACACCCACGGGACAACCCCCATTCCATCAGTGAGGGCTGGTTGGAAGGAGAGAGCACTCCCCTCTCAACTGCACTCACCTGGAGATTCTCACAGTGAACACTCTAGAATATCCCCTTTTTATAGTTTTCACCAGTTTCACTGGAGAGTAGGTCACCAGAGCTCTTCATGCTGTCATGCCAGAAACTGACCTTCTACACATTGCTTCTTCCTGGAAAACTTCCCTGGGAACTGGATTAAGTCCTCATACTCAGGGCTCCAACTGCCCCTTCAGTACTTACTACACTCTTCCTCTGGCTTCCTCCCATTAAATCATGAACTCCAAAAGAATATAAAGGCTATATCTACTGTGTTCTCTTTTATATCTCCAGGGCCTTGTCTAGCACATAGTAGATGCTCAATAAATTATGTTTGCACTGGGGTGCCTGGGTGGCTAGGTTGGTTAATTGTCCAACTCTTTATCTTGGCTCAGGTCATGATCTCATGGTTGGTGAGTTTGAGCCCTGTGTCCAGCCCCACGATGGCAGTGCAGAGCCTGCTTGGGATTCTCTGTCTCGATCTCTCTCTGCCCCTCCCTTGCTCACTCTCTATCTCACTCTTTCTCAAAATAAATAAATAAATATTTTTAAAATGATGGTTGAACTGAAAGTATAGTTCTTATATTTTTAAAGTTTTACTTTTAAAAGTTTATTTATTTTGAGAGAGAAAGAGTGCTTGTGTGCGCAAGCAGGGAAGGGACAGAAAGGGAGAGAGAGAGAGAGAGAGAGAGAGAGAGAGAGAGAGAATCCCAAGCAGTCTCCACACTGTCAGCATGGAGCCTGAAGTGGTGCTTGAACTCCCAGAACTGCGAGATCATGACCTGAGCCAAAATCAAGAATAGGATGCTCAACCGTTGGAAGCCACCCAGATGCCCCTTGTTCTTATATTTTTCTTACGTGGAAAGTGCTAAGTCCTGGGAATCATTACTCCTAAATATGGTACTGAGATTGAGACATGAAATGGGCAGGCAGTGTCTAGCATAGAAAAAGGCTCAAACAATAGACGGATAAAAGAATGAATGAGATATAGATTTGGGATTTATTAGTAAATGAAACTGAGTAGAGGTTAACAGCATGGATTTAGGAAATAGGCTATATGAATTTGAATTCCTTCTCTATTATTTCTTATCTGTTGTTTAGCCTTGCTGTCCTGAAATTCCCTTATTTATAAAATGGAGGATAGTATTAGCACCTACCTCATAGGATTTGGGGGAGAATAAAATAATGAATATATATATATATATATATATATATATACACACACACAACAATGCCTGGCATATATCAACATTTATATAAGTACTGTTTATTTTCACCACTATGTATGTTTGAGAAAACTAGGATAATTCTATACATGCTATTTCTAAACCTAAATTTAAAAGAAAAATAATTAATGATATTTTATTCTACTCATAAAAAGTTACATTTTCCTTGAAGATAATTTAGAAGATAGGAGTAATCAACACCTGATGACCAGCATCAGAAATACACATTTAATCTCAAAGATGAGGACAACTAAATGGTTGGGGATGAGGGAGGAGTAGAGGCACCAAGTCGCTAGGCATAGGTTTCTAAGTATAAAATATAGTACAAGAAAGATACTGTCATGCTACTAATTCCTGAGTGTCAGATTCATGATGGGAAGTGTAGCCCCTGACTCAGGAGCTACGGTACGGGTATAAAGGAGGGAGGAGAAAGGGAGGGTTAGAAGAGGTGTGCCTGCATGTGTGTGATAAAGAGAGAGTTTACTCTTTAATTAGAGATATATAAAAAATCAACTACCAACACATAAAAATTACCAGTTTTACTAGTCTTTAAAAATAATTTCTTGCTTATTCTCATATCTACCTGATTTATTATAGAATATTTGGAAAATGTGGATAATCATAAATTAGAATATTTAGGACTTTGGCTTATCACCCATCACCACAAAAGCCAAAAGCAATTATAAGTAAAATATTAGTGTATTTCCTTTGATTTTATATACATTAGGTATAAACCTGTAAGATATGTGATATGTGTGTATGTGATTTTGTGTGTGTGTGTGTGTGTGTGTGTGTGTGTGTGTGTAGAAACAAATAGTATTAGCCAAGAAATCATAGGTGGCTCTATTTCTAGTTCTGCCACTATTTTCTTTGGTAAACCGAGGCAAGCCTCTTAATTTTTCTGTATCTCAGTTTCCCAATTTCTAAAATAGGCTCTTGGATGAAAATAATTCTAAAGTTGTTACAGTTTTGACAATACATAATTTGTGAAAGCTTAGGACTGCTAGTGATACTGTAAATCATACTCTGTAATTCCAAAATTGGGCAAAGGCATAGAAGACATGACTATAAAATCCAATGTTCTATAAGTCTGCTAATCCATTCTTTTGGCCTTACAGTTTATTTCATTCTATTTCCAATCCTTTCTGATGACATTGTACATCAGTACCTAATTGGTATACAGGTGAATAATTGTGGACAAACATCCTAAACTTTTTTTCTTGTAAAAATTAATTTCTTAGAAATCCTTAAGACAGGAAAAATATGGGTGGAACAAGGTGTGGAAATTCCGTTTTAGGTCCTACACAAAACTTATTTTGTACTTAATAATTGTAATCAGGGGCGCCTGGGTGGCGCAGTCGGTTAAGCATCCGACTTCAGCCAGGTCACGATCTCGTGGTCTGTGAGTTCGAGCCCCGCATCAGGCTCTGGGCTGATGGCTCAGAGCCTGGAGCCTGTTTCCGATTCTGTGTCTCCCTCTCTCTCTGCCCCTCCCCCGTTCATGCTCTGTCTCTCTCTGTCCCAAAAATAAATAAACGTTGAAAAAAAAATTAAAAAAAAATAATTGTAATCAAACAAGTGTCACTTAACACATTGACTGCCTTGTCTAGCTGGAGGGTAAGAAAGGGATTATAAGAGCCACATATCAGTAAGGTATGTGATGGTTTTAGAACATGGCTACAGATTATTTGGCATCCCTCCTATCAAAAGTTGGAATCTATAGTCCCTCCTCTTGAATCTGACAAGAGGATTTATGATTGTTTTGACCAGTGGAGTACAGAATTTGATCCTATGTGACTTCCAAGTTTAGGTCATAAAAGGCCATATAGCTTCCACCTTGTTTACAGGGAAGATTTGCTTTAAAAGCCCTGAGATGGCCATGTTGGATAGGCTGTATGTGGAAACTTTGGTTGACAGTCCCACTTGAACCTGTCCTTAAGCCATCTCAGTCTCAGCTGTTCCAGGATCCAGCTGTTTGAGTCATCTACAGCCTTTCAAGTTACCCTCAGCCAAGCCATCCTAGTTGAGGCCACAGACGTCCTAAAGCAAAGTAGTCCCTGATATGTATTTTCTGAACTTCTGACTCAGTACCTGTGAGCATAAACATCAGTTATAGTTTACACCAGTGAATGTTGGGGAAGTTGTTACCTATCAATAGCAAATTGGAAGAGATATGTGTCATGCTGCACATGATAGCCACAGGCACACAATAGTAAAGAAGCCAATGTGTTATTCAAGTCAGCCAAATGGAATTGGGCAAGTGTGAGAAAAGGTGATAAAACAAATGCAGAGTTTTAACTTAGCAGTTCATTTGGTGGGGGGAGGCGGTGGGAATTCATGTAAATTTTTGTATTTCTCGTATCTCATGGGAAAAAAAAAGAATTTTTTTTCTCCAGTTTAACCAGATTCCTGCTCAGCTGGCTTCACTTACCTGTGACCATATGAGTTACAACCCCTGAACCAAAAGCGTCTACTGGGCACTATGACCTTGCTAGGTGCTAAAATTGTATCATGAGCAGAATTTACATAGGACTATCAACAGTAAGGCAAGGTAAATTCACCTCATGAACATTGATGTATAAGTTTCCTGATACTCCTCTAAGTTAATCCACAAGTCTAGGGGAAAGTAGGAATGATGCTAGCTGAAGTCTGAAACTAGAAGGGTCAAGGGAATTCTCCTGGCCCACACATAGTCCAGTTCAATTAATCAGTTTAGGAAACTATTTGGGACATAACTTATTTTCCACCAGAGTCTTAAACAAGAGGAGTGAGTGGCCATGGGTCTTTGGTGTTTCAAGATATCATCTGCAGTCTCTGAAATAAAAAGAATAATATAACTCAGCTGTCTAATAGATAATGATGTTCTGTATATTTGTTGCTTTCACATTCAGACATCTCAGCCTTAAAGCTTTATTATTTCAGATTAGATCTCTTGAATGGAATACATTACCTATCAAATGTTCCAAATTCTTACAGTAGCACCCTTAAAATTTCATCAGGTCCATTCTCAATTCTTCAAAGTTATTGGCATCAAAGTTATAATGGCCATAACTTATAGAGATGTTAGAGATAGAGTAGGCATAATTTCCCATATATTTAATACTTAGTTTCAATTTAATAAGTGCTTAAATTTATTTATTTAAAAAAATTTTTTAATGTTTATTTATTTTTGAGAGAGAGAGAGAGAAAGACAGAGCATGAGCTGGGAGGGGAAGAGAATCTGAAGCAGGCTCCAGGCTCTGAGCTGTCAGCACAGAGACTGATGCAGGGCTCAAACTCACAAATCACAAGATCATGACCTGAACCAAAGTAGGACGATTAACCCACTGAGCCATCCAGGCGCCCCAATAAGTGCTTAAATTTATAGAAAATGAGAGAACTACAATAAGATTGCAGCAATGAAGCATCAGGAAGATAGAACTATTCTAGGCTGGAACAGAGATACCCATACCCACAGAGTCCACCAGGTCTCAGACTACCATCTCCCAAGTGTGGAATTCACTCAGGAGAGAACAATAGGATACTAACTACAATCCAACTGGGTGCATTTCCAGCCAAATACATGTGAGCTGTATCATGGCAACATGCAAAAAGATTTCAGCAAAGAGTTTTCTCTGATGGGATACTAATCCAATATCTCCACAATTTGATTAAAGAAAAACTATTTAAGGCAAAATCACACAACAAGGTTTGTTCCCCCCAATAGCTGTCTCAATCATGCTCTTTCTGTCAAGCCCCTCCCCTCTTTCTACTGGGCAATGGGCTTCTTTAACTACATCTTAATCCTGTTCCCCAACTTCTTAGTCACTTTTACTTACTAAAATAGTCTCAGTTGGACTGTTAAAAATTTGGGGTGTGTGGGTGGCTCGGTTGGTTAAGCGTCCAACTTCAGTTTATGTCA